>NC_079230.1:22886156-23186156 GCF_029633865.1 Lampris incognitus
AGAAAATGAGAGAGAGAGAAGGTTGGATGATGTAGGGATAGTGAATCAGGAAGTTCAGTGGATTAACAAGGAGGAAGTGAGGGCAGCTATGAAGAGGATGAAAAGTGGAAAGGCAGTTGGTCCTGATGACATACCTGTGGAGGCATGGAGATGTTTAGGAGAGATGGCAGTGGAGTTTTTAACTAGATTGTTTAACACAATCCTGGAAAGTGAGAGGATGCCTGAGGAGTGGAGAAGAAGCATTCTGGTACCGATTTTCAAGAACAAGGGCGATGTGCAGAACTGTAACAACTACAGAGGTATAAAGTTGATCAGCCACAGCATGAAGATTTGGGAAAGAGTAATAGAAGCTAGGTTAAGAGGAGAGGTGATGATCAGCGAGCAGCAGTATGGTTTCATGCCATGAAAGAGCACCACAGATGCGATGTTTGCTTTGAGAATGTTGATTGAGAAGTATAGAGAAGGCCAGAAAGAGTTGCATTGTGTCTTTGTAGATTTAGAGAAAGCTTATGACAGAGTGCCGAGAGAGGAGGTGTGGTATTGTATGAGGAAGTCGGGAGTTGCAGAGAAGTATGTAGGAGTGGTGCAGGATACGTATGAGGGAAGTGTGACAATGGTGAGGTGTGCGGTTGGAATGACAGATGGGCTCAAGGTGGAGGTCGGATTACATCAGGGATCGGCTCTGAGCCCTTTCTTGTTTGCAATGGTGGTGGACAGGTTGACGGACAAGATCAGGCAGGAGTCTCCATGGACAATGATGTTCGCGGATGACATTGTGATCTGTAGCGAGAGTAGGGTGCAGGTTGAGGAGAGCCTGGAGAGGTGGAGGTATGCACTGGAGAGAAGAGGAATGAAAGTCAGTAGGAGCAAGACGGAATACCTATGCGTGAATGAGAGGGAGGACAGTGGAATGGTCAGGATGCGAGGAGTGGAGGTGAGAAAGACACTTGAGTTTAAATACTTGGGGTCAACTGTCCAAAGTAACGGGGAGTGCAGTAGAGAGGTGAAAAAGAGAGTGCAGGCAGGGTGGAGTGGGTGGAGAAGTGTCAGGAGTGATTTGCGACAGAAGGGTACCAGCAAGAGTTAAAGGGAAAGTTTACAAGATGGTTGTGAGACCAGCTATGTTATATGGCTTGGAGACAGTGGCACTGACGAAAAGACAGGAGGCGGAGCAGGAGGTGGCAGAGTTGAAGATGCTAAGATTTTCACTGGGAGTAACGAAGGACAGGATTAGGAATGATTATATTAGAGGGACCGCTCAGGTTGGACGGTTTGGAGACAAAGCAAGAGAGGCAAGATTGAGATGGCTTGGACATGTGTGGAGGAGAGATGCTGAGTATATTGGGAGAAGGATGCTGAATATGGAGCTGCCAGGGAAGAGAAGAGGAAGGCCAAAGAGGAGGTTTATGGATGTGGTGAGGGAAGACATGCAAGTGGCTGGTGTGACAGAGGAAGACGCAGAAGACAGGAAGAAATGGAAACGGATGATCCGCTGTGGCGACCCCTAACGGGAGCAGCCAAAAGTAGTAGTAGTAGTAGATTCTCTAATCTGCCATTCTTTTCTAAAGTACTAGAGAGAGTTCTGTATCAATACCTTTCGACCCATGTAGAAGAAAACTATCTAAACTTAGCACAAAAAGTAAGGACATTTGTGTTTGGTAGATTATTTCTTTGTTGTAACAATGCTTCTTGGCAATAAATCTTATATCAGGCACCTGCTTGTCAGCACCTGGGGTACCAGAAGCTCAAAACAAGAGTCAATAGCAGCAGCAAAATAAGCTGTTTGGCATTGGCAGAGAAGATTTGGCAAATTTTTCATGGGCGCAACCCACATACTCAGCTCTGCTGCTCATCCCACAAATGCATGTTCCTTACAAATGTGGCACCATTTAAAAGGGAAATAAACAGGCTTTCCAACGGTATAAGATTTATTGCCAAGAAGCATTGTTACAATAAAGAAATAATCTACCAAAAACAAATTTCCTTACTTTTTGTGCTTAGTATATATGAACTTTTTCAATCAACTTTCAGGGCCTGTCACCCCACTGAAACTGCTCTGACCAGAGGGGTAAATGACCTTTTACTAGCTATGGACTCTGATTCCACTTATGTGCTTCTACTACTGGACCTCAGTGCAGCCTTTGACACCACTGATCAATGTATAGTTAGGCAGAATAAATTGTAATTTTGGTGTCTCTTGCTTAGCTCTCTCTTGGCTTGAGTCCTACTTATCTGGAAGAATACATTGTGTCTGCTATAATAATATTACATCAAATTTCTCTGACGTTGGGGCGTCCGGGTAGCGTAGCAGTCTAGTCTGTTGCCTACCAACATGAGGATCGCTGGTTCGAATCCCCATGCTACCTCCGGCTTGGTCGGGCATCCCTACAGACACAATAGGCCGTGTCTGCGGTTGGGAAGCCGGATGTGGGTATGTGTCCTGGTTGCTGCACTAGCGCCTCCTCTGGTCGGGCGGGGCGCCTGTTCAGGGGGGAGGGGGAACAGTGTGATCCTCCCTGGCGCTACGTCCCCCTGACGAAATTCCTCCCTGTCAGGTAAAAAGAAGCAGCTGGCGACTTCACATGTATCGGAGGAGCCATGTGGTAGTCTGCAGCCCTCCCTGGCTTGGCAGAGGGGGTGGAGCAGCAACCGGGATGGCTCGGAAGAGTAGGCTAATTTGCTGGATAAAACTGGAGGGGGAAAAGGGGGGGAACAAACAAAAAATCTGACGTTAAATATGGTGTACCTTGGCTCAGATCTTGGCCCTGTTCTTTTCTCTCTATATTTCACCTCTTGGCCAAATTATACGCATTCATGGAATACATTTCCATTGCTATGCGGATGATACTCAGCTGTATGTGCCTATACGGGCTGATGATCATACTCAAATGACTAATTTAGAGGCCTGCTTGGATGTCGCTAAATCTCCTGCTTTTAAATTTAGGTAAAACTAAGATGCTGGTCATTGGCCCTGCTAGACACAGACACCAATTGGATCGGCTCACCTCAGTCACTCTGAAACCTAATGAAGCGGAGCATGACTTTAGCACTGCAGCTATTGCTAGCTGTCTTACATTAAAGCCACTTTATTTTTGTCATTGTATAGTTGTTTGGTTACAATGAAAGTTGTTTACTGCATTTAACCCATCCTATTGTATAGAAGCAGTGGGCAGATGTGGTGCAGCGTGCAGGGACCAACTCCAGTTCTTTTTCCTATTGCCTTGGCCAGGGGCACAGACAGGAGTATTAACCTTAACGTGCATGGCTTTTTGATGGTGAGGAAACCGGAGCACCCAGAGGAAACCCACGCAGGCCTGGGATGGCTTGGGATTTGATCTCAGGACCTTCTTACTGTGATGCAACAGTGCTAACCACCGGGCCACCATGCTGGGCTAAGTGCTAGTAGTTAGAGCACTTGGCTATGCTTGTTTTGCTGTATTGTTTGGATTTGTTGGACTATCTTAACAGTTTTTTGGCACAGGCAAATTATGAACATTCAGTTGTGCATTTAGGCGATTTTCTTTTGTTGCAGGGGACAAGAGCTCATTTGCTAGGATGCTAGCACATATGTAACCTGGTTTACAAAAGTTATAAATCTGTTGTTATACACTACCGTTCAAAAGTTTGGGATCACCCAAACAATTTTGTGTTTTCCATGAAAAGTCACACTTATTCACCACCATATGTTGTGAAATGAATAGAAAATAGAGTCAAGACATTGACAAGGTTAGAAATAATGATTTGTATTTGAAATAAGATTTTTTTTACATCAAACTTTGCTTTCGTCAAAGAATCCTCCATTTGCAGCAATTACAGCATTGCAGACCTTTGGCATTCTAGCTGTTAATTTGTTGAGGTAATCTGGAGAAATTGCACCCCACGCTTCCAGAAGCAGCTCCCACAAGTTGGATTGGTTGGATGGGCACTTCTTGCGTACCATACGGTCAAGCTGCTCCCACAACAGCTCAATGGGGTTCAGATCTGGTGACTGCGCTGGCCACTCCATTACCGATAGAACACCAGCTGCCTGCTTCTGCTCTAAATAGTTCTTGCACAATTTGGAGGTGTGTTTAGGGTCATTGTCCTGTTGTAGGATGAAATTGGCTCCAATCAAGCGCTGTCCACTGGGTATGGCATGGCGTTGCAAAATGGAGTGATAGCCTTCCTTATTCAGAATCCCTTTTACCCTGTACAAATCTCCCACCTTACCAGCACCAAAGCAACCCCAGACCATCACATTACCTCCACCATGCTTAACAGATGGCGTCAGGCATTCTTCCAGCATCTTTTCATTTGTTCTGCGTCTCACAAACGTTCTTCTTTGTGATCCAAACACCTCAAACTTGGATTCATCTGTCCACAACACTTTTTTCCAGTCTTCTTCTGTCCAATGTCTGTGTTCTTTTGCCCATCTTAATCTTTTTCTTTTATTGGTCAGTCTCAGATATGGCTTTTTCTTTGCCACTCTGCCCTGAAGCCCAGAATCCCGCAGCCGCCTCTTCACTGTAGATGTTGACACTGGTGTTTTGCAGGTACTATTTAATGAAGATGCCAGTTGGGGACCTGTGAGGCGTCTGTTTCTCAAACTAGAGACTCTAATGTACTTATCTTCTTGCTCAGTTGTGCAACGCGGCCTCCCACTTCTTTTTCTACTCTGGTTAGAGCCTGTTTGTGCTGTCCTCTGAAGGGAGTAGTACACACCGGTGTAGGAAATCTTCAATTTCTTAGCAATTTCTCGCATGGAATAGCCTTCATTTCTAAGAACAAGAATAGACTGTCGAGTTTCAGATGAAAGTTCTCTTTTTCTGGCCATTTTGAGCGTTTAATTGACCCCACAAATGTGATGCTCCAGAAACTCAATCTGCTCAAAGGAAGGTCAGTTTTGTAGCTTCTGTAACGAGCTAAACTGTTTTCGGATGTGTGAACTTGATTGCACAAGGGTTTTCTAATCATCAATTAGCCTTCTGAGCCAATGAGCAAACACATTGTACCATTAGAACACTGGAGTGATAGTTGCTTGAAATGGGCCTCTATACACCTATGTAGATATTGCACCAAAAACCAGACATTTGCAGCTAGAATAGTCATTTACCACATTAGCAATGTATAGTGTATTTCTTTAAAGTTAAGACTAGTTTAAAGTTATCTTCATTGAACAGTACAGTGCTTTTCCTTCAAAAATATGGACATTTCAATGTGATCCCAAACTTTTGAACGGTAGTGTATGTAACTATAGTTAGTCATAAGGAAATGATTTGACTACTTTGACATCCTTAAAAAAGTGTCAATGACACTTAGCACCTCCAGTGTAGCACCTCCAGTGCAAACTAGGGATAGCAGTAAAGGCGCTAACATCTAACTAGGTTTGGTTGAGGGGTTTACCTTGACTAACTCACGAGAGGAGTCGATGTGCAGTTGAACAGTTGACAATTTTATTGCCTCACAACAGCAAAATATACACAACGCTGACTTTTACATAAGAGTATTGAAATAAAACAAAATAGAGCTCTTTAAAGTAAGTAAAATAATAAACCATAGAAAACCTCATTTAAATCACAACCCTCAATGAGTGTAAACAGTTTGTGATGAAAGAAAAATTCAGTTCCTTATCCTTGAGTGTATGTGTTGGTCCAAGAGTTCAGTTCTTGCACAATGCACAATGTGTATTGAACATACTTCAACGATGACTATTTCTACCCTGGTACAGGAAATAGGCTAGTGTGTATGAGTTCTTATCTGGCATCTGGATGAATGATTCAGGCTTGTCAGACATTTCCTGGGACAGATCCTACGGTAGGCCACCGCTTCTATGATCGTCCACAGTCTCACTAGGCTGTGCTCGCCATCAAAATCTTCCAAATTCTATCTGGTAGTTAAAAAAAAAACAATCAACACAAATAGTGCAGAATAGTAAGTATTTCATTCTATATCTGTTTCTAACATGAGACCTCATTAATTTCTTTTCATTCAGAACATCTTACAATATGCTTTCCATTAACATGTACGTATATGAATTGCAATATCATTACTTAATCACTACATATCTATAATTCTGTTACAAAAAATCAGTGCAATCACAGTGTAGCCTCAATACAAACCATGTAAGTGCGCTAACCACTTAAACCGAATGGCTTTAACGTCAACAGGATAAGTGCCACGCATCTTTAACGCTACACAATTCCCCAATGCTTCACTGACTAACCTAGCGCTTGGCACTAGCTAACTATTGGCGTGAGCTATCTTCTAAAACATTCAACATGACACAATGATAGTACGCACCAAAGTGAGTTCTAAACATTGACATTCTCATAACTATGACGCAATACGTACCAAAGTACAGGCTATTCAAACATTAAGACATTCTTATAACCCCGACTGGTTTTATGAAGAGTATCTTAACGGCTATCTGATCCAGCGTTATCTCTCCCCTTCGGTGGTTAGCAATAAGCTAGCACAAAAACCTGCTTTACTCACCGGAGTTCCAAATACTTAAAACTCGACAGACCTTCGTCTCGTAAGCTCACAGATGAGATTCCGATTATACATAACACTTTTCACAATCAAAAAATGTCAACACTCTAACTTTCTGTGGGCTATATATAATGAAATTCAGTCGTCGATTCGAAAGCACAATTTCCAGGATGACTGGGGGGGGGGGAATGCCGACTGCGTGTAGCAGTCTCTACCCTAGCGACTTGCATAGTGCGCCCCTTAAGGAGCGCCATGTCACTACACCTCTAAATCAATGACTGTTAGTAGCCCTGTGTGTCATATGGGTTACAAAAGAAAAACAAAAAACAATAACTGTACATCTGTACATCTCTGGGGAGCTACCAGTGGCTTGGACTGAAAATAAAACTACACAGCTGATGTAATGGCGGCTATTTAAAGACGTGCAATCCAAATATACTTTTCTACAAAGGAGGACATTATTATGACTTTTCTAGGACAATACCGGCACATTAGAAGGTGGGACTATCAGCGTCTTGCACGCCACAGCTGGAAGAGCATGAGCGAGAGGTGACAGCCACACTTCGTCAATGGACTTGTCAGGGGCAGTAACGCCATTACAAAGTGTTGCCAGTCGAGCGTGCACATTTGTGCACTCGTGTGTGTGTGAACACCTGGAGACACACACACACACACACACACACACACACACACACACACACACACACACACACACACACACACACATTCGTTTATCTATACTTGTGAGGAACCTCATTGTCTCTACATTCATTCCCTAGCCCGTAACCCAAACGTTAACAATCAGGAATCAGGAATCAGGGACATTTATTTGTCAAACGAAAATGAAAATGAAATACCATTTCCCCCAGCCCACAGCAGTGCAACACAGAGACAAAAACATACTATAGCAAATTCGGGGGACAACGCAACCACAGTATCGCCCGCACGGCGGGAGACATCGCTAACCGCTCGACTAAAGGGTCAGACCCTTGAGCCAGTGGCCAGCGTGTGTGGTTATCCATGCACGTTACAATAAGTTCAAAACCTACAAGACACATATATCCAAAAAAAACTACAAAAATACAAAAACACTTAAATCCAACATCCACCAATAAATAAATAAATTCGCTGTCCAAAAACGCGAATGCGAGCCAGGATGACTGTCAGAACTGCCGGTCTGCATGGGCTAGCACTTAGCTTAGCCTGCCCCGCTTCTGCGTCCTGTCATAACTACATGCCTCACCTTCACGCTTACCCCAGTTCTAACTTTAACCCTAAACCCAAGTCATGACCCTGAAATAGACCATTAGACAAGTGAAGACTAGCCAAAATGTCCTCTCTCTCTGCTATGGTTAAACACTCAGAATGGTCAGACTTTTTTCCTTAAAGTGGGCAGTTTGGTTTTGGGATTTATTTGGAAAAAGAAGGTTCCCAGGCTGAGTAAACAGCGCTAACAGAAACCTAGGCCAATGGACGGAATGGCTCTGCCAAATTTCTGATTCTAACAACTGGACTGGGAACATCACAGCCTTGAAGTTTTGGCTTCAAGGAGAGAAAGTTGATTCCCCCAGCCTGGTTGATCATGGAGACAGGTTCCAAAGCAGTCCCACTGAAAGCCTTGCTGTACCCCTCTGTGCACTCCTGCACTTCTCCCTATTCGATTGTGAAGGCCTGTCTTAAATTTTGGGTTCAGTTTAGGTGCTATTTCGGCCTGCAATCCTTGTCTATTAAGTCTCCTTTAGAGGCCAATCATGTTTTGCCCCTTCTCTGATGCACAGTGCCTTTATAACTTGGGCTAAATTAGATATTGAAACTTTCAAAGACTTGTATATACACAACACATTTGCATCCTTTAAACAGCTTGTGGACAGGTTTAAACTGAGTAAGAGACACGTTTTCAGAAATCTACAGGTCCGTGTTTGTTTTGTTTTTTTCAGAATACATTCATCGCATTTCCTCATTTACTTAATGACTCACCCTTAGATAGTTTCTTGGATCCATGCCTATGAAAGGCGTGATTTCAGTCATTTACTCTCAAATTAATCTTCTTCAGATAAAATCACTTAACTCTATGAAAGCTCTTTGAGAAAAAGATTTTGGGAAAGAAATTTCAAATGAACTTTGGGATTAAATTTTGAAATGGGTACAAAGAGCTCCTCCGTCTTTACGCATGGGACGGTCACATCCTCGATAGGGAAGAATGCTGGTTTGAACGGGGAATAAAAGAGGCAGTCTATGTGAAGAGGGAACACCCATCACTGAACCGAGGGGGGAGGAGGGCTGAGAGTACATTTGTTGCTACTTTAAAATGCTGTAATTGCAAACATCCTCAAATCCTCCGACTAGTACACGTTGCCAGTGAAAGTCTAGGTAATGCTCATGGCAATTTGCATATGAAACCGATCATTGATACCTGCAGTCAGTTTAGACTGATGAGGTCATTTAGATGAGTGATGAAACATTTCTCTCAGTAAACATTGGGTCCAGATGAACTGATTCAACTTTTGTGAAAGAGCTCTTCCATTTTTGCAAAACATGGCTTTATGTGGTGTAAATTCATACACCGTACTTATTACATCCAGGAACCTAGCCACTGGGGATGCAGGAGCCAGGGTATTCTTAGTGCCGGTCCCAAGCCCGGATAAATGGGGAGGGTTGTGTCAAGAAGGGCATCTGGCGTAAAACCTTTGCTAGATCAAATATGTGGATCATAAATCAGATTACTATACCGGATCGGTCGAGACCCGAGTTACCAACAACCACCACCAGTACTGTCTGCCAGCAGGGTGCTGATGGAAACTATGCTACTGTTGGATGAAGGAGAAGGAGAGGAGGAAGGCAGGTCCAGAGGCACCGGGAGAGGAGGAAGAGTAGGAATGTGGAGGTGAGAGTCAGAATTTTGAACGTTGGCACTATGATGATGGCTATATGACTGGTAAGGGAGAGAGCTCGTTGATATGATGGAGAGAAGGAAGGTAGATGTACTTTGTGTGCAAGAGACTAGGTGGAATGGGAGTAAGGCCAGGAGCAGAGGTGGGTTTCAACTCTTCTACCATGGTATGGATGGGAGGAGAAATGGGGTTGGGGTAATCCTGAAGGAAGAGTATGTCAAGAGTGTGTTGGAGGTGAAGAGAGTATCGAACAGAGTGATGAGTATGAAGCTGGAAATCGAAGGTGTGGTGAATAATGTTTTCAGCGTATATGCCCCGCAAGTTGGGTATGAGATGGCAGAGAAAGAAGAATTCTGGAGTGAGTTAGATGAAGTGGGGGAGAGGGTACCCAAGGAGGAGAGAGTGGTGATTGGAGCGGACTTGAATGGGCATGTTGGTGAATGGAACGGAAGTGATGAGGAGGTATGGTGTCAAGGAGAGGAATGTGGAAGGACAGATGGTGGTTGATTTTGGGGAAAGAGATGGAAATGGCTGTGGTGAATATGTATTTCAAGAAGGAGGAACACAGGATGATATAAAAGTGGAGGAAGGTGTACACAGGTGGACTATATCTTATGCAGGAGGTGCAAACTGAAAGAGATTGGAGACTGCAAGGTGGTGACAGGGGAGAACGTAGCTGGGCAACATCGCATGGCTGTCTGTATGATGACTGGGGATCAAGAAGAGGAAGAAAGTGAAGGCAGAGCCAAGGATCAAATAGTGGAAGTTGAAGAAGGAAGACTGTTGTGTGGAGTTCAGGGAGGAGTTAAGACAGACACTGGGTGGTAGTGAAGAGTTGCCGGATGGCTTGGCAGGCACTACAGAAATAGTGAGGGAGACAGCTAGGAAGGGACTTGGTGTGTCATCTGGACAGAGGAAGGGAGACAAGGAGACTTGGCGGTGTAATGAGGAAGTACAGGAAAGCATACAGAGGAAGAGGTTGGCAAAGAGTACTTTGATGGGCTGTTGAATGAAGAAAATGAGAGTGAGAAGGTTGGATGATGTGGTGATAGTGAATCAGGAAGTGTGGGGGATTAGCAAGGGGGAAGTGAGGGAAGCTATGAAGAGGATGAAGAGGAGAAAAGTGGTTGGTACAGATGACATACCTGTGGAGGCATGGCGGTGTTTAGGAGGATGGCTGTGGAGTTTTTTTATTAGATTGTTTAACACCATCTTGGAAAGGGAGAGGATGCCTGAGGAATGGAGAAGAATGGTACCGATTTTCAAGAATAAGGATGATGTGCAGAGCTGTAGCAACTACAGAGGTATAAAGTTGACCAGCCCCACCATGAAGATATGGGAAAGAGTAGTGGAAGCTAGGTTTGTAATTTGTGATATTGAGCTATACAAATAAAATTGACCTGACTTGACTTAAGAGGAGAGGTGATGATCAGCGAGCAGCAGTATGGTTTCATGCCGCTAAAGAGCACCACAGATGCGATGTTTGTTTTGAGAATGTTGATGGAGAAGTACAGAGAAGGCCAGAAGGAGTTACATTGTGTCTTTGTGGATTTAGAGAAAGCTTATGACAGGGTGCTGAGAGAGGAGGTGTGGTATTGTATGAGGAAGTCGGGAGTTGCAGAGAAGTATGTAGGAGTGGTGCAGGATATGTATGAGGGAAGTGTGACAGTGGTGAGGTGTGCGGTTGGAATGACAGATGGGTTCAAGGTAGAGGTGGGATTACATCAAGGATCGGCTCTGAGCCCTTCCTTGTTTGCAATGGTGATGGACAGGTTGACGGACAAGATCAGGCAGGAGTCTCCGTGGAGTATGGTGTTCACGGATGACATTGTGATCTGTAGCGAGAGTAGGTTGCAGGTGGAGGAGAGCCTGGAGAGGTGGAGGTATGCACCGGAGAGAAGAGGAATGAAAGTCAGTAGGAGCAAGATGGAATACCTATCCATGAACGAGAGGGAGGACAGTGGAATGGTGAGGATGCAAGGAGTGGAGGTGATGAAAGGGGTATGAGTTTAAATACTTGGGGTCAATTGTCCAAAGTAGCAGGGAGTGCAGAAGAGAGGTGAAGAAGAGAGTGCAGGCAGGGTGGAGTGGGTGGAGAAGAGTGTCAGGAGTGATTTGCGACAGAAGGGTACCAGCCAGAGTTAAAGGGAAGGTTTACAAGATGGTTGTGAGACCAGCTATGTTATATGGCTTGGAGACAGTGGCACTGATGAAAACGCAGGAGGCGGGGCTGGAGGTGGCAGAGCTGAAGATGATAAGATTTTCATTGGGAGTGACAAAGATGGACAGGATTAGGAATGAGTATATTAGAGGGACAGCTCAGGTTGGACGGTTTGGAGACAAATCAAGAGAGGCAAGAATGAGATGGTTCTGACATGTGTGGAGGAGAGATGCTGGGTATACTGGGAGAAGGATGCCTAAGATGGAGCTGCCAGGGAAGAGGAAAAGAGGAAAGCCAAAGAGGAGGTTTATGGATGTGGTGAGGGACGACATGCAGGTGGCTGGCGTGACAGAGGAAGACGCAGAGGACAGGAAGAGATGGAAACGGATGATCCGCTGTGGCGCCCCCTAACGGGAGCAGCCGAAAGAAGAAGAAGAAGAAGAAGAAGAAGAAGAAGAAGAAGAAGAAGAAGAAGAAGAAGAAGAAGAAGAAGAAGAAGAAGAAGAAGAAGAAGACTTATTACTTATTACACCCAGGCTAGGCTGTCTTAAGTATATGATGATGTATCTCCTGCCTGTGACAGGTGACATCAGACTCCGGCTAATCTCATACACATGTTCTGGCTCTGTCCGTCATTAGGTAATTATTGGACAGAAATCATTAACACCGTCAATTGTGATCGATGGAAAACTTGATCCAAATGTTCTTAGTGTGTCAACCCTCCTCGTCTCTTCTCTCCTCTCCTCATCTAAAAAGAATGTAATGGCTTTTACCACCTTACTTTATTTTCTTAACTTGGAAAAGATAAGGCTACCCCTGCGTGGTGCCTCTGGTCAATTCAAAAGGCTTCGTGACCCCTTTTTCCAGTGTATCAAACGCACAACCTTTGCAGAAGTTCAAGAATGAGTTGTCCCTTATAACACTGTAAAACAATAATGTGTGTAATAAGGTGGATTGTATTGTGTATTTCACTACATAGCTCCCATTTTTTATAGATAACACTGTGAACGTATTTTATACAATCACTAGTATTTTAATGTGTGTATGTATGCACGCATACATGGTTATGTATTTATATATTTAAGTGTGTGCATACACACACACACACACACACACCTTTTTTTGTTTGGTTTGGGCGTTATCGTACTATTACGTGTTGTTACATGGGGTTATGCAGTTGTTGATAAAAAATGTTTCCTTTTTATAATTGTTGTTGTGAGGCGTTACAAAATTCACTTTGTATTTCAATTTTACATTTTTAATTGCAACAGAGTGTAAAAACTCAAGAAACAAAGTTAAAAAAAAACTCACAATGGTCCTCACAAATGTGGCTGAACAAAAACAAACACACACACACACACACACACACACACACACACACACACACACACACACACACACAGGACTCTAGTTAATGGTCACGCACATATTTGCACATGGAGCCGGTCGTTAGGCCCCTGCATTGTTTATGAGGGCGGGTCAGTCAGCCTGAAGAGGTCACCTAGACGAGTGATGAAACCAATGTGTCAATAAACGTTGTGTCCAGATGAACTGATTCAACCTTCTTTGATTTTCTTACCTGCATTATTGAGCATGCATCAACACACACACACACACACACACACACACACACACACACACACACACACACACACACACACACAAGCTCCTGTACTCCCAACACAGCACACTCTTTCACACTCAGCCCCCACTAATAGGATGCGCTGCATAGTGTGAACCCCTGCAAGCGTGGAGGTGTGCTGGGTGGGTGCTACTGTGAGTGTGAGACAGACAAAAAAAGGTGGGGTTTGTACCCATACCTCCCTCCTGAGAAGAGCGAGAGCGAGAGAACGAGAGGAGGGGGGAGGGAGAGAGAGAGAGAGGAAGACAAAGGAGCGGGAGAGACTAAATTGGCTATGTCCTCCTGTCTCCTGAGTAGGAAGCTCCTGGGTTAGGTGGGCTATTCTTATAGAGGGCACGGAGAGGTCTGTGTAGCTCCCCCGATGCCCCTCCCACCCCCATGTAGGACACCACACACAGTTCTAAAGACCACCTGAGGGTTGGGGGGAGCCAAAAAAGGCGCGAGAGGAAATGGAGATATATTTCTTTTTTTACTTTTACGGACGTGCCCGAGAATGTGGTTGGTATGGACGCTACAGGAGACCTCGGAGAGGAGTCGGGGTTTGGTCTCGGCTCTCGGGGTTTCTTCACATGTGCCTGATTCAACAAACAAGGCCTCGGATTTGAGTTTCGCTCCGTTCATTGCGGCGAGCGTGCTCCGCCAAGCACACACACTCACGTGTAGGAGGAGACAAGAAACCGTGCACCACAGCAGGGATGATGTCAATCTTTAATGGCTGATGGCCTGAAATGTCTTCATTTAACATTTTTTTTTCATTTTCATAAAAACTTTCTTTGATCAACATTTTTTTTTTTGGTTACAAACAAACAAACCTATGCAATTCACTGAAACAGTATCTCCTCACAGCGGCTGAAATACATAAATATCAACAGTACTGTACGCATTATGGAGAAAATAGAAACCTAAAAATAAAAACCCACACGCACACACACGCGTGCACGCTCACGTGCCGTGCACAGAGCACACGGGCACTCACGAAGATTCAAACGATAAAGGGATATAAGGTTTCCTCTGATGGAGGAGGAGGGGGGAGGGGGGGGAATCATCGTATCAGGACACTCCGCCTTGCAGCTGGCGACCAGAACCCGTCCCGGCGGTCTGCTGGACGAGCGCGTCCTCCCCTCTCGACTTCACAGTGACTTTATCAAGGTAAAGCAGTGTTCACGATCACGCTGGCTCCGCTCGTTCACTTACGGACACAACGAGGAGCTTTTTTTTCAAACCACCAAAACGGATAAACAGTCAAACTCGCAATAATATTGAATTATAGGGCAGGCAACGTCTGCGGGCGTCTTAAAATACCAACAAAACAAACACGCGCGCGCGCGCGCGCGTACACAGAGAGTAAATATTTGTTCTAGGAAACTTGGCGCAACACTCGATGCAACAAAAAAAAAACACAACTGCATCTGAATCAAAACAAAAATCGCTTCATAAATCCCCCTATGGGTGTCCGGGGAGCGTAGCGGTCTATTTCGTTGCCTACCGACACGGGGATCGCCGGTTCGAATCCCCGCGTTATCTCCGGCTTGGTCGGGCGTCCCTACAGACACAATTGACCCGTGTCTGCGGGTGGGAAGCTGGATGTGGGTATGTGTCCTGGTCGCTGCACTAGCGCCTCCTCTGGCCAGTCGGGGCGCCTGTTCGGGGGGGGGGGGTAGCGTGATCCTCCCACGCGCTACGTCCCCCTGGTGAAACTCCTCACTGTCAGGTGAAAAGAAGCGGCTGGCGACTACACATGTATCGGAGGAGGCACGTGGCAGTCCGCAGTCCTCCCCGGTTAGGCAGAGGGGGGTGGAGCAGAAACCGGGACGGCTCGGAAAATAGGATAATTGGCCGGATACAATGTGGGAGGAGAAAAAAAAGGAGAGGAAAAAGACAAAAAAATGAAATAAATAAAATAAATCCCTCTATGGTTTGATATTATGTACCTAGTTCTATAGTCAAGACATAGTAGATATTGGATATATTACACAGCCAGTCCAATGATTGTGGACACAAGATTGAACATTGTCAGGTTAGAGGATATTTTTTTTCTTCTTCTTGAGTTTGTGATTGTCACATCACCGTGATCTTGTGACACATCCGCCGGGTGGACCCATAAAACTACAGGACGTATTGTCTCCATGCGACGTTTGGCCTCGAAATGTCACACTAATAGTCCTGTGCAGACATCTCTCATACGAGGAGGAGGGAAAAAAAAGAAGAAGGTTATTGCAGGCCCAGTAAAGACAAAATTACAAAAACGTTCTTGTTTTCACTCCGATCATTAACAATATAAATCTATATTTTACAAAAAACAAAAAAAAATCAGATCACATCGTTTCCCCTAAAAATAGACAACAGATAAAAAACAAAAAAAAAAAAAAACCGTTTACATGACTATCCTTTCAGATATGGAGATACTCTTTGGAGTGACACCAAGAGAGACATGCAGCCAAGAAAAAAAAAATATATATATAACAATAATAATGTCAAACTTCATAAGAATTCAGATTGAGGAGTACAAAGCAGTCGAGAACTGGAATAACTCCGCCAGTCCAGATAGCTCTCCAGTGTAGGGGGGGGGGGGAGAAAATGCCTTTGGTCTTTTTTGTTTCTCTGTACTGCGCCGCCGTCCTCCCTCTGCACAACCTAGGAGTCGTTCTCTAATTATAGCAGGGCTTAGTTTGCCATGCGTTGCAGTCTCTGGGGTCACCCCACCTTCACCAGTGATGGCTTAATCCTGTCAATGTCTTTATACCGCCACTTCGTCTGCCCCCTCTCCGACTCCCGGCACGTCACTTGACTTCACTGGAATTTCAGCAGGGCTGCTGCACACGCGAGTCACAGCTCAATCCGCTGGGAGAGAAACCGGACGGTTGCTTCCTCGGTGCAACCGAAGCGTGTCTTGAGGGGAGGGGGGGGGGTCCAACAAGGTGGGGAGGTGGTATACTTTGCGTTATTGCGGCACATCACCGGGGTTAAGTACGCCTCGAGGGGGGTGGGGTGGGGGGGTTACACATGACCTAACATTTTCCACACAGCATGAAGAAAAAGACTATATAGCAAACCGACGAGACTGCTTTGGTGTAGCAGGGCTACCGTCCATGTTATAATGGCACAAATACGAAAGAAGGGGGGGGGGGGACATAGTAGGAAAAGTAGAGGTTTACAGTTTCCTCACAAAACCTAAGCACAACATTAACCAATCGAACAGGACCGTTTCAAACATTGCCTTGATTACAAAAATACAATTTTGTATTTCTTTAAAATATCTAAAAATGTACAGCATCGTTGTTGTTGTTTTTTTTTCTCTTTTTTTTGTTGCAAAGTCATGCTTCAACATGTATTTAATAATCATAATAACATTAATATGAATGATATACAGAATAGTAATGATCATATAATAACATGGCCTGGTTGCACTTTGGTTACACGCCCATACGCGAGGCCTCCCGAATGGCTGCATAAATTAGTCCCAGACCTCGGGGAAGCTTCCCACATGTACAACGTCGACCGCACCGTCTTTACACCTGCGC
The DNA here is from genome assembly GCF_029633865.1 of Lampris incognitus. Lineage (NCBI taxonomy): Eukaryota > Metazoa > Chordata > Actinopteri > Lampriformes > Lampridae > Lampris > Lampris incognitus. The sequence goes on from NC_079230.1 coordinate 22,902,843, forward strand.
ACGTACATGTGCACAGCAGACCGCCCGTGTACAGTACGGTACAGAGGTGATGAAGCCGGACAGTGAACGATGGGCTTTTGTGTCTTTTTCGCCTGCGTGGCCAGCACCGCTCTGTGTTGACATAAGGCAGGCGATGTAGGAAGTGTAGCCAAAGTTTCACAAAAAGAATTTTTTTCGAGTATGTAACAGTATAAAAAAAGAGGGATGGGGTTAACAAGGGGGGGGTCGATGTGTGATGGAGGCTGGGGTCTAGTATGTCCTGAGGCCCATAAGGCTGCTGCTGCTCCCTGAGAGAGAGAGAGAGACAGACAGACAGACAGACAGACAGAGAGAGAGAGAGAGAGAGAGAGAGAGAGGTGAGGTTGCCATGGTCACAGCACCTAAACCATGTGCACATGTACACTCGAGAAAACACGAGGGATGATGTGAAGCTGCACCAAGACCGCACACACACACACACACACACACACACACACACACACACACACACACACACACACACAGTTCACTTGCACACGGCATTTAAGAGCAGTGTGATACAATGTGAACACAAATATCTGTAGGTACACACCACTGTTGCAAACACACACATACACACACGGGCATACACAAAAAAACAAACATGTTTCCCATTAGCTCACTCAATTTCGCTCCCTCGCCTCCTTTGCGGGGACTAACGTTAAGACCACACACACACCCAGGTTTATCCCACCAATATCTGATTCTGGCTGTGTTTTCAAAGGCCTTCTGCGTCAGGCGCAAACTAAAACATTTGTGCGTGAAAGCTGACACAGTGTCAATATGCCTGGGTGCTTTAAAGTTCATTCCTGCAGATGTCTTTGGCAGCGACACGTTGTCTCCGAAAACCACGGCAAGGTTTTCACAGCTTTGTTCCTGCAAATCCACGCTTTCAAATCAAACGCCGCGTCAGCCCAGGTGTGATTTACACGTTTTGGCCGTGCCCGCCAGGCTCACGTGGGCCGCTGAGTTCCCACCGAGAGCTGTGAACTTACCGGCGGTCCGCTGCTCAGAGGGGTAGGGTCAGGTCAGTCCTTCTGGTTTCTAATAGGACACAAGAAGCAGTCAGCAACACCCGTTACGGCCGGCCACGGCCACCATCACACATCAGGAACCTGGGGACACAAAGGAGATGGGCGTCACTGGATGGCTCTGGCGTGCAGCAAGGCTTTCCAAATTAGTGAATGACTAAAGGAAAAGAAAGTGTTAAAATATCAAAAACTGATCTCTGGTTATGTGGTGAAGTTTTATTTAAGTTTTGTTCAAAATACACCCACTATTTAAAGGCTCCTGAAGAAACTCTTCCATCAACCTGAATATCAAAAATGTGGATTTTTTTTTCCTTTCTGTCCTATGTGAGAAGATCCAATCGTAGGACACAATAGCGGAGTTAAACCTGTTAACCAGGGATAACGCTTCATTGGCAGCTAAATTGTTGACCACACAATACATGAATTGCTGTCCTTATGCAGCACTCAGTGGCATTTGGTAAAATGTTATGTAACGTTGTTATTCACGCATTTGGTGAAATTTTATGTAGCAGTTGTTATTCATGCATTTGGTAAAATTTTATGTAATGTTATTCACGCATTTGATAAATTTTATGTAACATTCACACATTTTGTAAAATTTTATGTAATGTTATTCACGCATTTGGTAAAATGTATGTAACGTTATTCACGCCTTTGGTGAGATTTTATGTAACATTCACACATTTGGTAAAATTTTATGTAACGTTATTCACGCATTTGGTAAAATTTTATGTAACATTGTTATTCACGCATTTGGTAAAATTCTATAATAATAATGATAATAATAATAATAAATCAATCTCATATAGCGCTTTTCTAATACTCAAAGTCGCTTTACAATAAACGGGGTGAAACAAGACGACAGATAAACATAACACAACATAGAGGGGTGGATGGGAAGGGGGGCTTATGAGAGGGAGAAGCGGCAGCCACGCATGACGCCAGCAGTACTCTCCGACTTGGATACAAAAGGGAAAGAAAAACAAACATCATAAATCAAATAAATCACAGATGAAGTCTGAAGTTTATGTAGCGTTGTCATTCACGCATTTGGTAAGATTTTATGCAACGTTATTCACGCATTTTGTGAAATTTTATGTAATGTTGTTATTCACACATTTGGTAAAATTTTATGGCGCAGTAGTTATTTAAGCATTCGGTGGTATTTGGTATAATTTTACGCAGCGTTGTTATTCACATAATAGTTTCAAACCAGGAAGCAAGGGTTGTCGTTTTCACATGCACAGATTGTCCTCCAGTGACGTCACCGGTCGAAACTTTTCCGCACGATTTTGGCAGCGTTTCAGAGACGCATAGAAGACTGCCCCGTATAACTGCTGCTTTATTTATTTATTTCTATTTTTTTGGTTTTGAGATACTTTATTGATCCCCGTAGGGAAATTGTGCTTTGCATTTAATCCACCCTAGCTGTGTAGCTAGGAGCAGTGGAAAGCTGCCGTGCAACACCTGGGACCAACCCCAGTTTATCTTGCCATGCCTCCGTCAGGGGCACAGACAGGAGTATTAACCCTAACATGCATGTCTTTTTGATGGTGGGAGAAATCGGAGCACCTGGAGAAAACCCCCTGCAGACACGGGGAGAACATGCAAACTCCATACAGGAGATGACCCTGGGGTTCGAACCCAGGACCCTCTTGCTATGAGACAACAGTGCTAACCACTGGGCCACCGTGCTGCCCAAGGAACTCTCAACTCTACTAACAGAGTGTTATCTCTACAACATTACATATTGAGATGTTAGGAATCGTTGTGGTTTCATTTTAAGCTGAACTTCCCCAAAACATCCTGACTTCCCATGAACCCCATCCACAACAATTCCTCCAAATTCATGACATCCAGCAAAATAATGAGAAAGACCGAGCCCCCCCCACCCATCCGACCCAGATGTGTTGCCAAAAATAGGAATTTCCTGGAAATTGTGGTCACTGGGGGTTCAGCGGTGTGGGGGGTCTGTGGGGGTGTGTGCACGTTTGCAACTACAGCAGGTACCTACAGATATTTGTGTGTTCTTTGTAGCAATAAATAACTAGGAAAACACCAACATGACCCACAGAGACAGACAGATAGTTTGAGAAGAATGAAAAAAAAAACCCAAAACAAGTGTTTGCTGATCAGCGTAGTGTGTTTTGAAGGTAACATGCCTGGGCACGGCTGGCCTAGCTAATGCCCTATTGTGCGTTCAATCAAGGATGAGGGAATCGATGCATTATACAGTCGCTCGGCTAAGCTGAGGCGACGCATACTTTCAGACCACCCCATTTGTTCTGGCTGAGATGCCAAGGTTAAAGATTGGGTTGATCATTGAACATGTCTTTGTGGATTAGGGGAAGGTTTAGTGATTTGCAGGCTTAATGTGTTACATCCAATAACTTGGATCCGACGCACAATGTGAGATAAGTAAACAAGCGCTCTAGGGGAACGGGGGTGGGGTGCGGTGGGGGGGGCAGCGATCATGAATGTGCGTACTGTTTATTCTTTAGCGAAGCATCATGTAGCAATTGTTCCCATTAGTGCTTTCGGTGATTGTGTGCTGTAAGTGTAGATCATCAGGGTCGAGCTAGACCACAAACGCGACACGAGAGGAGAAATCTTCAAAACAACTCTTTCCGAGTCTGGTGGGAGCGTAATTCTAATAACTGCCGAGTCTCAAAACGCCTATTACTGTCATTTCTCAAACAGGATCAAGTTCTTTTCTTCCACATGACAGGACTTTGCACCATCCAGAATCAATGCGGAGACCTTTACCTGTGCAGCGAGGCCATGGAAGAAAAAAAAAGAGAGGACAAGGGGTCAAAGCCCCTTTAATCCAATATAAAGCCTTTGGAACTAAACTGTGTATCTCACACAGCGACGATGGTGAGCGAAATGGAGGGGGGGTGATGGGGGGTGGGGGGGGGTAAATGCAGCTGCTGACATGAATCAAGCCCTTGAAACCCGGCACAGGCACAAGGCCGCAGTGTAGCTATACAACCCCTGATATGTGTGTGTGTGTGTGTGTCTGTGTGTGTCTGTGTGTGTTGTGTCAGTAGGGGGTGAGAGAATTAAGTCCCACTTCCTTATTGAAGGGGGCCTCAGCTGGCCGTCTGCTCCCTGGTGGGAGTGAGTTCTACGTTGCACAGGAACCACTGGCTTTGTCGGGCTATTGGCCAATAAGCCCCCCCCATCCCCCTCCCTCAGGGCAGGCAGCCACACTACACACACACTGACACACACATACACACGAGTACATGCACACAACTCCCTCACTCGGTCTCTCTAACTCCCTCACATGCATAATACATGTACACACACACACACACACACGCACACGCACACACACACACAAAACCTGCACTCCCCCACTGTGTGTTGTCAGATGGAAAATCCAGATTACCTTCCCCTAAAATTCACCTGGCATTAGTGTCCACGCTGAAGTTTCCTTTGTCTCCACAATACAAAAAAACAACAAAACTCTGTTCTAACAAGACGTGTACTTTCATATCAGATCACAACCCGCCCCCCTCCCCCCCGAAATAAGTAATAAAAACAGTCCGCGACCCCCCCACGGGCCTGTTGTTATGAAAACTAGTTAGATCACCCCCCCCCCCCCGAGATGATGATCTAACTAGTTTCCGGGGTAAATCAACGGGTTCGCATGTTGTTGTTTTCGTGTCTCTTGTCCCGGCCTTGGCGTGATGATGTGCCGCGCTCCGACCTGCGTCACGGCATCTGAACCTAGCGGAGTAAACTCCCACCGCCGCTGAGAGCGGACATACATTTAGATTATCAGTCGGTTTTAAGACTAGATGACTTGTCCGGATGAGCCGTGTGGTATCTTCATCAGTAGGTGTTCAACCTCAACTGCAAACACTCACATGACTGAAGTAGCCCCCCCCCCCCCCCCCCAACAAAAAATATCTTGAGGAATCCTGCTTTCAGTGACGGCAGGTAAATCTACAGTCAAAACCAACAGCGGATCGAGCGCGGCCAGCAACCTTCAACCTGCCTGAACCTGCGTTTGGGGGTGCTGGTACTCTGGAAGCTTTCAGAATTCCCCCGTTGACAGGCAGGAAGCCAGGTGATAACTAAAGCTCATTATGAGCCATGACTTCAGACCTCTCCCAGTGAACAAAGAGACCCTGCATAACGCTCTCATTTCAGCTGTTCACACACACACACACGCACACACACACGCGCACACTTGACACAGTCCAAGGCAAAGTACATACTCTAACCATGAGTGTGGCCCGCCTGTTGAATGACTAGACGACCGCTGAAAAACCACAGGCCTCTCAAGACTGTGAAGTTGTGCGCTTGTTTGGATTCCCGCTGTGGAGGAACTCGCGGTGCTGTTGTGCGACCGGACGATTTGGGTTTGAGTGACACCGACAAACCCCTTTTATGGAGGTTACTGACTAACCAGAAGGCAGGCAGGCTGCAAAGCACCGCCTCGGCAGCCGGAGTTTAAAGCTGCACCGTACAACTGTTTCATCGGGTGAGTGCTCAGAAGTTTATATGGGACCAACTGCCCCCCGCTGGTGTCTCGGTACACCGGGGTAATTCCCCCCCCCCTACAGCATCACGTAGTCTGGGGCAACCAGCCTTCATGCATATCACATTTTTTTTCGATTTGCCCCCCATTTTTTTCCTCCCCAATTGTACCCAGCCAATTACCCCACTCTTCCGAGCCGCCCCGGTCACTGCCCCACCCCCTCTGCCGATCCGGGGAGGGCTGCAGACTACCACACGTCTCCTCCGATACATGTGGAGTCGCCAGGGGGACGTAGTGCATGGGAGGATCACGCTATTCCCCCCCCAGTTGACCCTCCCCCCTGAACAGACGCCCCGACTGACCAGAGGAGGCGCTAGTGTAGCGATCACAACACACATCCAGCTTCCCACCTGCAGACATGGCCGACTGTGTCTGTAGGGGTGCGCGATCAAGCCGGCGGTAACACGGGGGGTTCGAACCGTCGATCTCCATGTTGGTAGGCAATGGAATAGACTGCCGTGCTACCTGGACGCCACACATAAATGAAAGTCTGGTCTCACAGTTATATGTCCAGAACAAACAGAGGACTCTGGACAAGCGCTAATGTGTGTGCAGTAGTTTTTAATGGATGTTTCAGGGTGGTGGCATCGTTACTGTACACCACCGCAGCATCGCCATCTCTACTGCAGGTACCGCTCACAACAAACAAGCACCGCTACTGCACCAAACATGCATAGTTATGTTTAAGTTATTTTTTTGTTTGAGTTTTGGCTTTGTTTAAAAAGGAGACAAAAAGGGCGCCCGGGTAGCGTGGCGGTCTACTCCATAGCCGACCAAATGGGGACCAGAGATTCGAGTCTCCGTGTTGCCTCTGCCTTGGTTGGCCGTCCCCACAGACGTAATTGGCCATGTCTGCGGGTAGGAAGCCGGATGGGGGCGTGTGTCGGTCAGGCGCCTGTTCAGGGGGGAGGGAGAACTGGGGGGGGGGGGGTAGCAGGATCCTCCCACGCACTACATCCCCCTGGTGAAACTCCTCACTGTCAGGTGAAAAGAAGCGGCTGGCGACTCCAGATGTATCGGAGGAGTCATGTGGTAGTCTGCAGCCCTCCCCGGATCGGCAGAGGGGGGTGGAGGAGTGACCGGGGCGGCTCTGAAGAGTGGGATAATTGGCCGAACACAATTGGGGACAAAAGGGGGAGGGGGAGTTTGCTTCCTTTGAGCGACACTCCCTCTCAGCTGGTTTCCAAACATGAAATTCTTGAAGTATTTCCACACCGATTTGTCAGCGTTGAACACGAGTCGACTAGAGGGGTCAAGGGGCTTTGAGGCTCAGGTGATGCTGAAAAGGAAAGGGGGCACGTTACAACTTCTGTCACTGGTGACACAGGAAATGGACATTCAACTTTCCCATCGGGCTGACTGCAGGGCCATCGTAGGACGGTTCTTCGAAGGCTTGTAGGTAAATTGTATGCCAGCGTGCATGTGTACAGGCATATATGTCCGTGTACGGGGCGGACGCCGGGGTGTGTACGCTGTGTGGCGCATAATTTGTATTTGTGCGTGCGCCTGCTTCCTATAATTATCACATCTGCCTGTATTTTGAGTGGACGCCTGAGTCTCACCTCAGCTGTTCCCAGACTTCCCCTCGCCGCCGTGAGCCGGATGTGGGGACGATGTTGTTTCACCGCTGGGGTTTGTATCCGCTGGGGCGGCCTGACCGGCCAAATGACTTCCTCTCAGTTTGATAGAGGAGTAATTATTTCCTCTTACTCCCTCCCTCCCTGCTTCACTCCCTTCTTTCTTTTACCCCCCCTGAGGGACAAAAATCCCCCAAAACATAAAAAATCCTCTAAATATCTCAACTGTCATCTGTTTTTCCCACGGCGGTGTCGCTGCAGCCCTGTGGGCACCCAGGCCCAAACCAACAGTCAAGTCGGTCAGGCGTCAAACACCCAACCCTATATATCCTCCTTCATCATAATGACATGGTACCTCAGGAAATCCGTTTGTTTTTCTCGTCGTTTCTTCAGCACAATCTACTTCATTAAACGGATCCAAAAAAAAATTTAACCCCTAAAACCAACAAATTTTCACAGTCCGTTCCCAGAAGCCTCTTGCCATGTTCAAGATTATTCTGTTGAATCTTTCTTTGGCATCTGCTAAGGAAGTCAGTATCCATGGAAAAATGTTCATTTTTGGAACGCACAAGATAGAAAATAGATCTCCACCATGCACAATATGTGTTTTAAGTTTCTTCATCCCAAAGCCCTTTCATGCATCTTTTAGTTTGTGCACATCTTTCTGATGTAAAGCACCTTGAGCTACACTTCATGTAGGAAAAGTGCTACCACAACTACCATGTCATTATTGTTCAGTTGCTTCTAGCTGGTTAGCTATAGCCTGGTAAGCTGCAGGACTGTACAGTTTCTGTCATTTATCCTCCTGTAAGACTGTTTCATGCTGCAGGACTGTACGGTTTCTATCATTTATCCTCCTGTAAGACTGTTTCATGCTGCAGGACTGAACGATTTCTGTCATTTATCCTCCTGTAAGACTGTTTCATGCTGCAGGACTGTACGGTTTCTATCATTTATCCTCCTGTAAGACTGTTTCATGCTGCAGGACTGTATAGTTTCTGTCATTTATCCTCCTGTAAGACTGTTTCATGCTGCAGGACTGTACAGTTTCTGTCATTTATCCTCCTGTAAGACTGTTTCATGCTGCAGGACTGTACGGTTTCTATCATTTATCCTCCTGTAAGACTGTTTCATGCTGCAGGACTGTACGGTTTCTGTCATTTATCCTCCTGTAAGACTGTTTCATGCTGCAGGACTGTACGGTTTCTATCATTTATCCTCCTGTAAGACTGTTTCATGCTGCAGGACTGTATAGTTTCTGTCATTTATCCTCCTGTAAGACTGTTTCATGCTGCAGGACTGTATAGTTTCTGTCATTTATCCTCCTGTAAGACTGTTTCATGCTGCAGGACTGTATAGTTTCTGTCATTTATCCTCCTGTAAGACTGTTTCATGCTGCAGGACTGTACGGTTTCTATCATTTATCCCCCTGTAAGACTGTTTCATGCTGCAGGACTGTATAGTTTCTGTCATTCATCTTCCTGTAAGACTGTTTCATGCTGCAGGACTGTACGGATTCTGTCATTTATCCTCCTGTAAGACTGTTTCATGCTGCAGGACTGTACGGTTTCTGTCATTTATCCTCCTGTAAGACTGTTTCATGCTGCAGGACTGTACGGTTTCTGTCATTTATCCTCCTGTAAGACTGTTTCATGCTGCAGGACTGTATAGTTTCTGTCATTCATCTTCCTGTAAGACTGTTTCATGCTGCAGGACTGTACAGTTTCTGTCATTTATTCTCCTGTAAGACTGTTTCATGCTGCAGGACTGTACGGATTCTGTCATTTATCCTCCTGTAAGACTGTTTCATGCTGCAGGACTGTACGGTTTCTGTCATTTATCCTCCTGTAAGACTGTTTCATGCTGCAGGACTGTACGGTTTCTGTCATTTATCCTCCTGTAAGACTGTTTCATGCTGCAGGACTGTATAGTTTCTGTCATTCATCTTCCTGTAAGACTGTTTCATGCTGCAGGACTGTACAGTTTCTGTCATTTATTCTCCTGTAAGACTGTTTCATGCTGCAGGACTGTATAGTTTCTGTCATTCATCCTCCTGTAAGACTGTTTCATGCTGCAGGACTGTATAGTTTCTGTCATTCATCTTCCTGTAAGACTGTTTCATGCTGCAGGACTGTATAGTTTCTGTCATTTATCCTCCTGTAAGACTGTTTCATGCTGCAGGACTGTACGGTTTCTGTCATTTATCCTCCTGTAAGACTGTTTCATGCTGCAGGACTGTACGGTTTCTGTCATTTATCCTCCTGTAAGACTGTTTCATGCTGCAGGACTGTATAGTTTCTGTCATTCATCTTCCTGTAAGACTGTTTCATGCTGCAGGACTGTACAGTTTCTGTCATTTATTCTCCTGTAAGACTGTTTCATGCTGCAGGACTGTATAGTTTCTGTCATTCATCCTCCTGTAAGACTGTTTCATGCTGCAGGACTGTATAGTTTCTGTCATTCATCTTCCTGTAAGACTGTTTCATGCTGCAGGACTGTATAGTTTCTGTCATTTATTCTCCTGTAAGACTGTTTCATGCTGCAGGACTGTATAGTTTCTGTCATTCATCCTCCTGTAAGACTGTTTCATGCTGCAGGACTGTATAGTTTCTGTCATTCATCTTCCTGTAAGACTGTTTCATGCTGCAGGACTGTATAGTTTCTGTCATTTATCCTCCTGTAAGACTGTTTCATGCTGCAGGACTGTATAGTTTCTGTCATTTATTCTCCTGTAAGACTGTTTCATGCTGCAGGACTGTATAGTTTCTGTCATTCATCCTCCTGTAAGACTGTTTCATGCTGCAGGACTGTATAGTTTCTGTCATTCATCTTCCTGTAAGACTGTTTCATGCTGCAGGACTGTATAGTTTCTGTCATTTATCCTCCTGTAAGACTGTTTCATGCTGCAGGACTGTACGGTTTCTGTCATTTATCCCCCTGTAAGACTGTTTCATGCTGAAGGACTGTACACTTTGTCATTTATCCTTCTCTCACCATGTTCTGAACAACAGATAGACCAAGAGGCGCTGCCTTAATAAAACAAAAAAACAAAAAAAACAAAAGGGGCTGGGCACTACAGGATTGGCACCAATCAACAGCTTCATGGATGTTCGCCCTTGTCCAACCCCCCCACCCACCCACAAAAAAAAAACCAAAAAAAAAAAAACAACAACTCCCTTTTGAGTCCCTTCGGATTTGGGGAAACATGTTTCTTCCTGTCCCAAGACTGTACTCAGGGGGTATCTGTGACTGTGTGACTGGCGCCAAGTACTCACGTGCACACACACACACACACACACACACACACACACACACACACACGCGCGCGCGCGCGCGCCATAAGCAACACGCATACACAGACAGAGTAGAAGGAGATTTGTTTTGCTTTGCGGTCATGTTTTTTTCTGCTAGCACAACAGTGTTCCTTTTGTCTGAGTGAGAGCGCCGAGCATGTGTGCTGCGCAGCTCTTGCATCGGTCACGATCGTCTCTTGTCCTTATCAAAGGCCGTATCACAAGGCAATGCGGCATAAAAATCTCTCCTAATCGTTTATTCGGTTTGGCATCGGGTTTCAAGGTTTTGTTCTTTTTCTTAAAGGGAGAGAGAGAAAAAAAATCTTGCTGGTGGGATGAGATGATGTTCCTCCTGCCCTCCAAAAGTTTCTCCTTAAAGAAGTGAAATCTTGTTTTCGGTTCTCTTTAAGGAGATTCTGCGTTTATTTTTAGGTGAAAGTGCATGGAAAACAAGTGAAGCAATCTCTCCCAACTGTCAGATTAAAAAAGAAAAAGAAAAAGATTTTGGGTCCCAGGGCTTGACCTAATGACTTTTACAGTGGTCCTGTTTTACGTAACACTAATTAGAAAACAGCAGTAATAGAAAACTAAGTTGGACAGGGAAATTACACTGATGGCAATTTAGCTGTAATTTGCTTTTAATTTGCTCCATTACAGCAGCTGCGGTGCATGTAGCGCCGCGTATTTACGACCGTCTGTTGCATCGGGGTGGCACGTCTCAGGAGATGGAGTGGGGTCATCTAGTAATCGGAGGGTCTCCGGTTCGATCCCCGGCTCCTGCGGAGAGCATGTCGAAGTGCCCTTGAGCGAGACACTGAACCCCCTAACTGCTCCTGATGACCAGGTTGGCGCCTTGCATGGCAGCTTCCACCATCAGTGTTTGAATGCATGTGTGGACGGGTGGATGTGAGGTGTACACTGTAAAGCTCTATGAGCGGACAGTAGACTAGAAAAGTGCTGTATAAATGCAGTTCATTTACCATCACATTTTCAATCTCTTCCTTTCCCAATTTTTCTGTTATTTTCCACAGTGGAAAAATAGCAACAAAAAAAAAAAGATTTCAAATTAAAAACAGTATTTCATTCTGCCAGTTTGTGACAAGTATACAAATATCCCTTACAATCTAGCCCACAACATCCAAATTTTTTACCACAAAATTAGATCAATAATATTGTTATGGCAATATTAGCTTTTTGCTTTGTAATAAAATACCTTCAACATCGCGTAGAAGCACAAAAACCAACTATTCCCCCCCAGTCCCAACACTAAGGCTCTGCAACTGAACCGTATATCAGTGTAGAGCATTGCTATAAAAGCAATATTGGAACATTTTATTTTATTACAAGGCCCGTGGTAGATAAGAATATTCAAATGCTGACGTAAGATGAAAACTGAGCCATAAGTGTGGTCTGTCATCGCAGAGATGAATAGTCATGATTATCAATGCGAGTCACAGTATGATGCAAAACAATCAGGTTTACTGTTTTAGCCTAAATGGTGCAGCTCTATAACCATATATAATCGAGGCCCTTGAGCCAGTTGTGTATTCTCTTCGGGATGCTGACATTGATGCCGTGCATCTGACAGAAAGCATGCCATCAATGGAGTGCCTCGACCTGCTGTACTCCCAACACATGGCCCGTTTTCAATTGAACCTTTTATGCGTTGCAACAAGTGTGGGACGCACATTATGTTCTGGTCACTTAAGACTCGATGACTCGCTGTGTCAGTTCCCTACCGCCTCCAGACTCATTTGTCTGCTTTACACAGCCAAGTTTCAACCTCTGAAGTCAATCGAGAGAGACGTTGCTGCTCAACTAAATGGGCCGGTTCGGTCAGAAGTTCGGCTGTTTTTCCCAACCATAGCTTTTGGGGTACACAATGTGTAAGTTGTGGTCACAGGGGAGGTCTGGAAGGCATCGGGTGTGATTAGTTTAACCCCCCACATGCTGCAACGTGAGTGTTGTAACACTTGTGTGAGTTATGGCTAACAAATGTTTAGGAATGTTTCATTGCCTGTTTACACCAAGTGTCATAACATTTACAAAAGCATTTCATAGCATGGTGCAATGTACACCTCTTTCTCATAGCAGGACTAGAGAATATGTGGATGTGCATGCTCTGTGTGCAAATGTGCATGTGTGTATATTCAAATGTGTGTGTGCATATGTGCGTGTGTGTATATCTAAATGTGTGTGTGTTTGTGTGTGTAGTGTAGTTACTCACACATACTTCAGCAGAACTGCCTGGACTTCCATCCCTGAGGAGTGCCATCTGCAGGTGGGAGCCAGCGAATCTAAACACACAGGACACACGCATTCAATTCATCAGGTTACCGTATTAGTTGCGCTCTATGTGTTCACGGGAGTCGATTTGCAATCAGCGTATTCGTTTGGATGATTTAACACTGACGTTTTCTGCTTTTGTTTTTCCACGAAATGGAGCAGACAGCTCAACTTAAGTTCCTTGGAAAACAGAATAGGGGAGTACAAGAGAAGACAGTTATTGTGGGATCTGATCCAAGGCCAGCAGGGGCATACTGTACATGAGGTCATATGGTTTCAGGAACTGACTGGACCAATTCATTGGCTCACACATTTGTGCTTCTTTTTTTTTTTAGCTGACTCTCAAATTAACCCATATACAGAAGACTGTATGAACTGCCGTCTAAACCCTCTTGCTGGAAGCCACAGGGTCTCTTTGTGCATGTCGGGTTTGTATGCACATGCTTCCTCGGACATGCTCGCACACATAACCAAGCAAGTGAAATTGCAAGCTAAGCAGATTCAACCTAGGCCTATTTCAAAGTCTGACATCATCGCAGCTTCAGCTTTAGTACCTTCGCTAGGGGTCCTTATACTTAAATAACCTCACTGCGTGCCTGCATTATATAAGGAAATATATATATATATATAGAGTATATAAAACAGCTAATGAAGTCCCTCTGATATCAAAGGTATGAGTCACAAAGTAACTATGAAGAAGTGTCTTGATGCATGCCCAATAATCCAGGTTAAGAAAATCAAAGAAGCTGAGTGATGAAACGTATCTGTCAATAAACATTGTATCCAGAAGAACTGATTCAACCTTCTTTGATACAACGTTTATTGACAGATACATTTTACACTCAACTTAGTTGAGTGAAATAAAACGTTTATTGACAGATACGTTTCATCACTCAAACGTTGTATCCAGAAGAACTTATTCAACCTTCTTTGATCTACAAAGAAGCCGACACTGAAACAATGGTAGTCCACATATTGCGTTTGAAATACAGCATTGTCTAAAGATTGCATGAGTGAAGATCAACGTGAGCTTGGAACACTGTCAGCGAACAAAAATTCACAGGCTGGACAGCTGAAACCAAGACCTTAAAAGAACCAGCCGGCACCAAACAGGCTTCATGAGAAGAATTCAACAAGATCAATACTGAACTGCTTTGTGAACTCACAGTAGAGCCGGGCAGATTAAAAGAGGTAGATAATTGGGTTACGGATAAGGAAAAGAAAAAGGATTTGATTAATGAAATAGGTGATGCACGGAAGAATGATACAAACTGTTCAAACAGCTGAAGGTTTAAACCACACATCAAAAAGTCTCCATAATGCCGCTAATTGGGATACGTAAGCTAGACTTGCATTTGCTAAATGTGTAATGAATCGTGTTTAATGCTCATGATCCAAAAAAAAAAAAAAAAGACGACATTTGTTCTATGGTGTTTGACCTTAGCTTCCTATATATTCATACTTTTTCTAGGCCTCCATTTTTTCATGGTTTTTGTGGTCAATATTTGGGTGTATTTTCAGTAAGATGTAATGCTAATACGGGCCAAACGAGACATTAAACTAGATGATGTTACTCTGCAGCTGACAATGGATCTTCAAAACAGCAGTTACTAAAGATAAGTCTTCAAGACTTAGAAATGATGCGATCTTTTTTTCTTCTTCTTCCTTCTTTTTGCAGACATAGGGAGCTTTGTTTTTTTATCCAGCACACCTGAATTCAAAGCCACCTATGAATTAGAAGCACTACAATAACATTTTAGGTGAGACTCTATTGACCTCAAAACCTCACATGATTTTCAGTGCTTAAATGACTGACTTTGATTTCAGTCCTTGGTAGCCATAGGAATTTGTAATTGGAACAGAATTTGGCATTCTGTGCTCTGCGTGCCCCGTGGGTGGGTGAATCATTTCAGGCTCGGCGGCGGTGGCTGGTGGTGCAATGGGCTCAGGAGGAGGAAAAGGAGGAGGAAGTGACGGTTATAGTCGTGGTGAGGGCTGGGTGGGTGGGTCGGGGTGGTGGTGGGGGGCTGCAGGTTACCTGAGTGTGGAGCGAGGAGGGGTAGGTGAAAGCGGGCGGGAGGGCTGGCGAGAGCTCCGCCGGGTACAGCGGGTATGACGCCCACACGTCTGGGCTGCTGGGATAGAGAGCGGGCACTGTGAGTTCATCTGTGGAAAGAAGAAGAAGAGGAGGAGTGGGGTGAGGAGAGTGGCCAGTGGATGGGTGGGTGGCTACAGAGACAGGGTGGAAGTGGTGGCGGCGGAGGTGTGGTGCCAGCGTGTGTCAAACAGTTATCTGAAGTAGCTCCCCGTTTATCTTTGCCCTTACTGCCAGCAAAGAATGTGAGGAAAACATCTCAGTTAGTGCTTCGCTTATGGAGTCAGCGATAGAGGGATTTGAAAAAAAAAACTAAAAGAAAAGGAAAAAAAACAGGACCTAGAGGAAAGTGCATGAGTGAAAAGACGAAGGTGGTCATGGTGAGGTGCAGAGCAGTACAGAGGGAGTGAATTTGTGTCTTAGTGCAAAATCAGCTCCAAAAACAACTCTTTGGAAAGTTGTTAGACACCGATTTTTTTTCTACGTGCATAAAGAACATTTACAATGTACTCTACATTTTGAGGTCTCATAGCAACTGTTTTATCGATGCACGATCAGGAAAACGGCTGATTTAAATGGCTCTAATCAGGAAGAGACAGCAATTTCTCTCCTGGTTATTACGTCATGCTTTCATTAATCGTTTCCTTCCATGTCTTGCTGGGGCCAGAGAAGTGTACACCCTTGGCAGAAAGGTCCAAGATAAGAGCAGTTTGGTCATTCAGGAAGAATTTAGAAACCACAGCTGGCCCATGTTCAACCATCGCTGCCTGCTTCTAAATGCGAATACTTAACCCCTTCACAAAAATATTTAACTTAACACGGGACGACACGGAGCTGCATCGGGAAATTCCACACACGCTCAAAGCTCAAAGGGTTGGCTCCGGGGTATCACGCCCACAGCTAATGGTGAACATGTATTGTTTATGAACCATTAATCTAACTCTGAGGGGAATGTGTTGCTTGGGGTAGAAAGCTCCAGAAGTCACATTGACAAATGACGGGCTAAAAAGTACATTAAAGTACATTAAACAGAATTTGATTTCCAAGGAAACGTGTTGCCTGTTTGGATACGATGCTGATAGCAGATTCCTCATTCGAAAAAATTTGACCCCCCCCCCACACACACACACACACACAAAAATACACCATGTCACAAATGAAGAGAAGAAGCACTTTCTGATGTTGCGAGGATAGGTAAAGTATGCTCAACATCAGTTCGTTTTTGCATTCATAGTCCCAGCCAAACATAAGAACACAGTAATCTGAACTACAACTACTTACGTAACCCGAACTACAGACCACAGAGATTAAGGGTTCGAGAGGAGCAACAGCAGACAGACAGACGGACAGTAAGAGACAGACAGACGGACAGATTCATGGATGGAGGACTCACATGGGTCTCTGCTGATGAACTGTGGCCCCGGGCTCTGCTGGGAGGGAGGGGGGTTGGGAGTACCAACCAGCTTGTTCTTGGCCATCTTGGTGTTGGCCTTGGCAAACTCCAGCCGCAGGGTCTGGGGGATCTCCGGATCAAACCGGACACCCTGGGATCAAATGGAAAAGTTAGGGAATCAGCAAAACAATTTTGTCCCCCCCTATAATATGTCCTCCTTGGTCTGTAAGCCACAGAACTTTAGAGGAGAGAGACTTGTTTTAAATTTGGTTAGGCGAATATCAACATATTACTTGTTAGTTTGGCTCTGAGATTAAGTAAGAATAACATAATATAGCTAAAGTGCGATGAATGGTATCGACTGACAGTATTTAGTAATATTTGCTGGTCTGTCTTTGGTTTTGTAAGATTTTAGTTAAATATAGATGCAGAAAATACAGAGGAGAGGAAAGGTCTTCCAGTATATATTGCATTTGAATAAACAAATACATAGATAATCAAATACTGTGATAAGTTTTAGGAAAATTGTGTCGATAATTCTTTAGCAATGCTAGACCCATGACAATTTAGTGAATTTACAATTTCTCCATTGGCACACCATCACCAGTAGAGAAATATTGATTACAAGAAATCAGTTTGGCACAAGGAAGGAGTCATTTCAGAAAACATGAATTAGGCTGCAGACAGACCCTTTGGTTTTTTTGGGATAACTGAAATATTATTTTTCTTCACTACCCTACAATTTTGACATATACTCAAATGTTCCAGTAATGTATGATACGTGTGACTACATTTTGTGGCAACCAGCATATATCAAATGTGAAATATGATGTCGTCTCTTGAGATGATTTCCAAAGATCCCCCCCCCCCATTTCCTTTTGTTTTCCTGAAAATGGCTGTGAGAAGCTACTGAGACATGTTTGTTCTTTGTAGTTGTCTTGTTTTCATTTTTTGGTTTGTTGAATTAGTTTCTCACTCTGTTTAAAGGGATAGTAGCAGCGTCCAGGTAGCATAGAAGTCTATTCCATTGCCTACCAACACAGGGATCGTCAGTTTGAATCCCCATGTTACCTCCGGCTTGGTCGGGCATTCCTACAGAAACAACTGGCCATGTCTGCGGGTGGGAAGCCGGATGTGGATATGTGTCCTGGTAGCTGCACTAGCACCTCCTCTGGTCGGTCGGGGCGCCTGTTCGGGGGGTGGTGGGGGGTGGGACTGGGAGGAATAGCGTGATCCTCCCACGCGCTACACCCCCTGGTGAAACTCCTCACTGTCAGGTGAAAAGAAGCGGCTGACGACTCCACATGTCTTGGAGGAGGCATGGTGTAGTCTGCAGCCCTCTCCAGCTTGGCGGAGGGGGTGGAGCAGTGACTGGGACGGCTCGGAAGAGCGGGGTAATCGGCTGGATACAATTGGAGAGAAAAAAGGAGGGGAAAAAAAATCCCTCTGAAATACCCACGTCCCTTGGGGGACCCAATGACCATAGACACTTCATGTGATGTCGGCGACAAACGTGGGGTCCAGCATGTTGGACCAGTGAGATATGAGGCGAGTGGAGGGGCGACATGCCGGTGATGACCAGCTAAATACTCTGAGTAGACTTCCTCAAACACTCTACCATCACTGCCCTAATCATCTACACCCCTATCTTATCCTCATTCTAAACATGTGCAGGCTAAAAAAAATGCTTGCTTGCTCTCTGTAACAACCGGCAGTCAATTCCAAAATGCAAATTTGGTTCGGAAAAATCTTCCCACTTGAAAGCCTGAGCCGTCTTTCCAGTGGACTCGTCCAGTGTGGAGTAGGATGTCTGTCTAGCTCAGTGCAAGTGGTCAGCGATGACATTAACACTGAACATGATGACAAACTGAGCCAGTGCATGGGATCATTCACACCCTGCACAGTCCAAAGGGTCCTAACCACGGGTCCCATTAAAACTGTATCCGTAAGCCTATACCATGACCCTATATCCCCCAGTCGTCATGGCATACGGTGAGCAATACCACTTAGCGCTAGCCTAAAAGCCTCGACAAATTCATGGGATACCAACGCTAACACATTCCGCCAAGAAATGTGTCTGTGATCAAGGGAAAACTGTCACTTCCAATTTCTACAATCTATAAAAAGAAAAGAAAAAATACCACATACACACTGGACTGAGTTATTTTTTTCTGCCAAGTTACACTTGCCCCAAAGATACAGTCCACAAATTGTGAATGTCCCCTAAACAAAGGTTTTCTTCATCTGGAGACAAAGCCGCCATTTTGCCGGCGTTGGAAAGCAACAAGGCCGAGCAAAATCTTGCTGGTGGCGGCAATCACCCCATCATCAACCTCATTTAAGAATCTCGTCTTGCCTATGGAACAAAAAAAGAAAAATGGGAAAAAAGAAAAACAAAGGGGGTCGGATCAATGGAGGGAAAATGCGGTCGGGTGGAAAGTTTCTCCGCAAGTGAGCGAGAATTCGGTTCCCCCTCTCATCCCCACGAGCTCGAGCCGAAGCGAACGCGGGACGACGGTTCTCATGGAGGGGAGGGAATTAACTGGGATTGCTTCGGCTCAGTGTGGAGGTATAATAAGATACACGGATATAATGAGGCCTGGGCACCTCTCAGTTTCCACTGAGGTCGATTTCGGGGGGGGGGGGTGTTCAGATGAGTTGAAACCCTACCTAGAAATGTTTGTTCTCGTTTTGTTTGGGTTTTTTTTTTATCTCGACACCTCTTCGCTGCCTGCACCTACCATTTGTCATAATGTCCGCTTTGGTGGAATTCTGTGTTGAATGTATAAATAGATGTCATTGTTGTGTTTATCTGTATCCGGTCATAGTTTGAGTAGAAATAGATTCATCCGTCCTCCATGCGAAACGTTACAACAGTTGAACACCCCCCCCCCCAACCAGCCCACCATCCCCTGAACGAACAATCCCCTCTAGGTTTTTCCCACATTTTCATATGCAAAGAGTTGTTTGCAAAATCTGGCCCATCGCCACAAGACCCCAGGGACATAGCCTTACCCGGAAAACAAGAGCACTCTACAATTCTCAACCCCACTGAGCGGTTTTGTGGAAACACTGAATACTGTTAACTCGTAATCAGATGATAATTTCTATTCCCTTCCTCTCCTCTCTCTCCTCCTTGCTTTGATGCAAGCCAATATCACCGCATCTGAGAGTTGACAGATGCTGCCGGAGGTGTCACTGTACCACTTTAAGCGGATGATTAAACTGATCTATTTCTGTGATCAAAAGACCAACAAAAACTTGAGGAAACGATGAAAAGGTGGGGTGCAATGATCCGACTCCAAAAATAAAAGAAAGCGAAGGGTTTGTGTTTGAGAGCTTCGGTTCATTACTCTCCATCTACACTTTGTTTTTCGAGATTTGACTAAAGCCCCTGCGAGGACGAGCTCTGCTTTGTGAGAATCGGTCTCAAAGCTCGGAGGATGCATTTTGAAATTAATGAGACTAAAATGAAGATCCTAGATCAATATCTTCTATTTATAAGCCATGGAGGTGCTAATTTTAATGTTTTTAGCGTGTTCAGCCACACAAGAACCGCTCAGACGGAAACCTTACGCTTTTCTAAATCACCCGTAAGACTTTAAAAATGCCACCTGCAGTTTTCAAAGATAACCAGACTGTACAGATGTAATAACACAACCGCAATCAAAGTTTTGCACATCTTTGGCTAGCCTACTTGTTCTAACTATGGTATGTGTGTGTGTGTGTGGGGGGGGGATATTTTCAAATATCCGGACTTCTTCCAAATGAAATCAGAGGACCTGGATGTGATATTGCACAGAGCCAAGATTTGACTACAGTTCTGCAGAGGACCAGGGAGGCTCATAGTAGTCACAATGAATATGGAAGCCAAGGCCGGTTTTCTTGGTGCACAGTGTGAAGGACATGACACTTACGTTCAAGGCATTCTTAGCAGCCTCTGCCTCTGATCTGCTGTCAAAGCTGACAAACCCCACCGGCTGCGGAGACGAGAAGACAGAACAAAAGAAAGAAACACGGTTTAGGGCAGAAATCTGAGTCAGCACCTCTGTCTGAGTGACATAGACATGGGTCTTTTTTTTATTTTATTTTGTTTTTTCATACTCCCCCCCCCCCACACACACACACATACACACACACACATGCAGGCACACACACTTGTGCACCTACACACACTTTTTTTTCCCAACAATGGTGACAGATTTGCAGAAAGAAAGAGAGGGGGTGAGCGAGAGAGAGAGTGAGAGAAGGAGAGGGGGAGGATGGAGGCCTGTGCTGTTGAAGTCCACAGAGAGTTCATCATTCAGGGGGATCGCACAAAACTCCCCTATGCCCAAATACGGGAAAAACACAGAAAACTCAGGCAAGAGTAAGTAAGAGAAAAAAAAGAGAGGGGGAGAGAGAGGGGGGGAGGGAGGGAGGGCGATGGAGGGAGGGAGCGAGGGAGCGAGGGAGAGAAAGAGAGAGGATAAGCAGAAGAGACAGAGCAAAAGACAAATAAGGGGGCTTGAGAAAGAGAGGTTATATGACGAGAGAGGGAGCGCACAGGGAAAAACAGTGAAAGGGTTGGAGGTGAGCGTGACAGATGGGAGGGAGAGAGAGACGGGAGAGGGCGGGGGGGGGGGGGGATGCAGAGAGGCAGAGAAAGATGGGAGTTTTCAAGATGTCTCCAAACAGGGATGTCAAATGGCAAAGCCCTGGCACTCGCTCTACCTACATCTTTCTCACCGACACATTTGTACATGTTTTACATTCCGGCCGGTGACATCACTTTTTTGTGCCCGCAACAGCACAGAGAGAGAGAGAGAGAGAGAGAGAGAGAGAGAGAGAGAGAGAGAGAGAGAGAGAGAGAGAGAGAGAGAGAGAGAGAGAGAGAGAGAGAGAGAGAAAGGAAGAAAGAGAAAGGGGGATGCAAGTTTGGAATCGCCAGTTCGCAAAACCTTTTTTTTTTTCTATGAACAAAGGAGACACATTTTCAGTTTCCCAGCCCGAAAAAAGAAGTGGGTGGTGAGAGAAGGAGAAGGAGGAAGAGAAGAGAGAATAAGGGAGGATGGGGGGGGGGGAGAAAAAGAGTGCTCTAAACTTGTTGTTTGGAGAACTCTGTTGGGGGAGGGCAACACCACAGATTGATCTGAAGAGCTTTCGAGGGTTATGGGAATTTTAAACAAGGAGAAGAGGAGAGGGGGAGAAAAAAAATGAAAGAGGGAGGAGAAAAAAAAAGCGGAGAGACTGAGTAAAGACGTCAGGAGGAGGAAACGTAACCGGAATATAAATAGAAAGGGCCTGAGATCTGGCTCTTGCTATATATGGCGATGGCCGTGTGTTCTCAGACGGGGAGCGAAGCGAGGGATCGATTGATTTACGTTAACATTGTCATTGCCATTATTCAGAGGGGGCTCGCCCGAGCAGGGAGCATGGGAGAGTCACCTTAAAGCAAACATACCCGCTGGGATTTTGCACGGCGCTCTGTGAGAACTGTACGTTTGGCATGTAGAAGATGGCTGTGTTCGAACACGGCGAGGCCCCGAGGGGTACAAAGTGAGAATTCAATTGCTCAGCGAAGGTTTTTTTGGCCCGCTTGCTCGCTAATACATAAACACGCTGCACACAGACACAAAAAAAAAACACCTAAGTCCAAGAGAAACCACATTTACTATAGCTGATGAGGTAATTTGGCATAATGTGTCGTGAGCAATGACTAAGTCACGCCTCCGTAACCTGGGGATAACTGAAAACCTCGACCCATAAAGCCGTATAGCCGAAACGTCTTCTGCGGAGAAATATGATTTTGTCTGCTTTGGAAGCACATCATGGAGGTGAAACGTGTACAGTCGTCAAATCTATTTGCTTTGTGCTGCGATTTCTGCTCATCCTGATCAGTTCAGCAAACCTGTCCACCCAGTGGTCTGAACTGCAGCTCCAGTTGGCCTCATAATAACTTATTGCACTATTATTGTACTGCCAGGACACAACATTTTGTACAGCGTCTAGTTCGAGAGGTGTTATTTCTTGCACACGCTATCTAAATCACCTTAATCTCCTCTAACGAGCATGTCCCCTCCTAATTAGACTTAACTGCAATGTGACGATAAGGACACTGACATGAAGCTAAACTGCTCAAATCTGGACGTAGACACATGCCAGCTGAGCTCATTTTCAGTCACCCCACCACCACCACCTCCACCACCCCCGACTCCCCACCACTCCCGCGGGCGAAGCCAGCCGTCACCACTAGTCTTGTCAAAATGTTTGCTTTGACACCTGAAAAATTCTTCTCCATCTCCCTTCTCATGCACACGCATCCCGCTAGAGTTAACCGTCTGTGATTACAAGCAAACTATCTGACTGCCAGAGGCAAGTTGGTGCAATCCCAACACCAACACCACCACCACAAGAGGGAAAAAAAAGACGACTTTTCTATTCAAGTCGCTTCCTAACAAAGGGTGATAATTCCTTAGCGAGTGTGCTAGGCCCGTCAAAGCCGACAGCCTTGCCCTTCACACTCAACAGTGTTGACCCCGAGAGGAAAAAAACAAGGAGAAAAATAAAGGGGGGGGGGGGAGAGGTGTTGATGATCATGCAACTGCATGACGCAGACAGTAACAGCATGGCGGGGACATTGAGTGATGGGCTCATTCATGCGTTCCAGTCTACAGAAACCGGGCCATAGATGGGTCTTCGTCTTACCTGTTTTGAAGTTAGTTTGATCAGGGAGCCTTCGTAGCCCTGAAATGGAGACCGAAGCCAACACGGTCAGTGCCATTAACAGGGACATAGAAAAAAAAAGTCAAAAAAAGCTTTAATTTGATCTAAATTACAACTACAGATTAGGCTAAAATATAACAGAGAAACATTTGGTGACGGTAATGTAATGTATAGTATGATTAAAGACTTGACTTTGACTATCTATTGAATTTCCAAATGGCCTATAAGTTAGTTTGCTTTTTTTTGCAGTGCTGGTTTATAATTGACTAAGCATAGTTGTGTCATGGGCCATAGCTTTCTTATTAAAACCATGTGGAGCAGTCTGTGGAGTCATACCTGATTAGTTCAAATTTACTACTTTCAACACTCATGATATAAACCATTTCCAAAGAGCACATACCACGGGCATTATCTAAGTAGGGGATTAGAAGCACAGCAATTGTCCCATTACTCACTTTAAATGCACTGTTTTGGTGCCATTAAAGCACATTATCAACGGGAGATGGTCCAAAAACAGCTTGAAATGTCTACATAGCCTTCCTTGATCCAACCTCCACTCAAAAATCACCTGTTCTTGCTGTCGTTTGGGACAAACTATGACTACTTTCGCGCCTGCCCCGATCTTGTTTCTTAGGGTAGAACAGATAGCTTCATCTGTGTACACCAGGCACTCAGCCATTTTCCATTAGGCTCTGGTGCGCTTCCTGCGGATCAGGATTTGATTGAACCTCAGCTTAAGGAACATAGACACTTGAACCTAGGGAGATTTTCCATTGCCATTTATTTCATCACCATTAATGGAGGTCCCACGGACGGCTGGAAAGAAAGCCACTAAGAATAGCTGCAAGCCATCCATATAATACATACAAACATACCTTAAAAGGTCTGAACAGAAGGTAGAGCTCCCGTGGCTTGATATCAAGCGGTAGCCCACTGACGAATAGTGTTCGGACCTGCGGGAGGAGACAAGAAAGAGAGAGAGAGAGAGAGCTGTGTTCATGTATTTTTCATTAACCTCCGCTAGTTATAAATAGCTATCCGGCGTACCTTGACACTAAAAGATGAGGTAGTGAAGGAGGACAGTGGAGAGAGAGGAGAGAAAAAAAAAGGGATATTGAAATGGCCAGATCAAGCCCAGGCTGTATCGTGGTTTTGAGGTGCAGGTTTCACATGAAGAAGGTAGGAGGTTATGAAACACACTTTGCTAGACGGGATATTTTTATTTATTTTGCTTAACTTCGCAAACACACACACACACACACACACACACACACACACACACACACACTCCCACGCCCATCATACCTTCCCTCTAAGTCTATTGTGTTCTTCCACGTAATCTAGGGCCTACTGATTTTCATGGCAAACCTCCCTCCACAGCCTTACTCTGAGTTTTATGTCTGAACTTTTCAACTTGGGATCTTGGATAAGGGACCTAAAGCAGCTCGCTGTGTAGGCAAATTGCGACGTACGTGTCGGCTCGGAGGGGAACCGAGGAACCCGGCTGCTGTCGCATTCAGCCCTCGCCGCAGTCATGCGAGGAGCGCTGCAGGAGCAGCACGGGTGTGACTGCGGAAGTGATTCCTGACAAGGACGTCTTTATCTTGCGCGGCGCTCGCTGTGTGCGCCGATTGTTCCGGGGGAGGGAGTGTGACTGTTTCAGGTGCACGGTAGATTAGAGGCTCGCTCAAGCGCACGCGTGGAAGAATATTTTCGCTTTTAGCAACGCTTTATCTCTTACGTATTCACGAGAGTGAGCTGTTCAAGGTTGTTTTTTTTTTTGCTTTCGCATGCTTTTAGTTTCTAGAAAGGCTCTTTCAGTTTCAAGGAAAGCACACTTATAATACAAACCAAAGCAACGATTAGGTAGAGAAATGGAAAACGAGCAGAAAACAGCAGTGATTAGAGGACCTCCGGGGACGGTTGTAATGGGGGTTCAGCTGTTCATGCAGTTATCTGGAGGTCGCGTGTGCTAAAAAAATTCAAAATGTTACAAAAATTAAAAAAAATAAAAATTGAAATATCGCTTTAGCTGGTATGCGGGGCTTATCCAAGCAAACACGCCAGAGAAGCCCTGCCATGTGAAATGAATAAAAAAAATTAAAAAAAAAAATCAGGTCATATTTGTTTTAACGCTCGACCGCACCTGAGCGGGATAATTCGTCACGTTACGCCGAGTATCAGGTGGGACGTCACGGTAAAACCTGACACGAAATCAGCGCAGACGTGCAACGCCGTGAGCCCAGCGAGAACCTTCTTGCTTTTGGGAGACGACGACGAACACTTAGGATCGCTCATCCGCACGGCTATTTTTGTACAATCCCGAGTTTTCTGTTTGCTTTGGAGTTTCCACCATTGTTCCGCATGTCGGAAATACAGGTCTGACGGAGAGGCTGTGATGGAGTCACGCTGGCCCGACGTTCTGATCGTGACACGGGACACCGCCTATTTGGGAGTCTTGTAAGCGGCACAGCTGTCATCGGCGGCTGTATCCTCCCAGCGGAAACAAATCGCAACCGCCCGACGCAAAACAATCAACCAAATCCATGTGGGGCAACTACAATAACTGCCCTACGCCACACGGGGCGCTGAAACGCATGGTTTGGCCATGTAGTTGACCACCTAAACCGGCGCCGCCTCAACACTCTCAACCCCGTTACGGTGACGACAGCATCCTAAAAACTTTTTTTTAATCTTTGTTTCATAATTTGATTGTAATACGACTACAAAGTGGATTTCGACTCCCCAGAGTCCCCATATTGACTTTTGATGGTGGCTTTAAAGCTCGCGGCACAATGGAACCGCTGAACTAACACCACGGCTCAGTCCCCGCGCGGTAACCCGACACACACCGGCCCTGCCAGAATGGAGACTGACACACAAACAGAGAAGCTTAGCAACTGGGGAGCCATAGCTGGCAGGTGCCAAGCCAGCCGTCCGGCCAAGATCACATCAGTGACCCTCTCACCTCAACTCTTATCTTATCTCAGAGGGGCTGAACCCCGGAGAGCTGGCACGGCTCTATCATTGGCATTCCTCTTTGAAAAAAAGAAGCTCCTTTGTGGGTATCCTTATACGGCACACAGCAATATGTGAACAAAGGACAAAGAAGAGAAAAGCATCAGATAGCGGCGAGGATGATCGCTGAGAGCTACCGAAGCTTGTCAAATTAATAGTGCGAGGGTACAAAGTGGAACTGTAAAAAAATAAAAATAAAAATAATGTGTGTGTGGGGTGAAACTAAAATCTGCCAGGTGTGAGACGATGTAAAAAAAAAACCAAACACTCACTACATTTATCAAACCAAATTGACCCCCCCTCCTCCCAGAGATTTTCAGGATTTTCCAACAAGGCCTCGGCTTGTTGTTAACGCATTTTGTTATGCTGTCGTGACACGGGGGGTTTGTTTTCATCGCTGGAAACCGTGTCTCAACCACCATGTCGGTTAATACGCGATCCTCTCTCCTTGAAGCGAGCCTTGGCACACACACTAAAGAGTATCTTAGTCATCCCTCTCCACCTCGCCAAGTCATCTCAGATTTCGGTTAGGATTTAACTTTTATCTGAAGTCGTAAAGCACAAGTAAGGGCAAACCCCGCTAAAACAACGAGTTCTCTATACAAAACGGAACAATGGGGGCAATCCTAGCTGCGTTGGGCGGAGGAGCGCTCCCCATTCCTGAGATTTACTGACGTCACTTGTTGTGATATATGATCGGTTGGAGTGTGTCCTGTGTTGGCCTGGCCGCACAGCAGATACCGAATGATTCACAGTCGAAATGTGTCGACAGCTCTCTCCGCATACATCTGCTGTTGATTACTGAATTTCCCCCTCGCTCTCTCTCTCCCTCTCTCTCTCTTTGCTGCCCTCAGAGTACTTTGAAAAAGTGCAGTAGTAAAACTATTTGCCACCGAATCAAGTAAGACATCAAGCTTTCATGAAGCAGTAAACCAAACTGAAGGTCAAGCCAGATCTTGGAGATTGGGCAGATCTTGGGAGTTTCATATATTATACAAGCGTAAATGCTCTGCCGCTTTTTTTTTTACTGGAGCTTAGTGGCGTCCTTTTATTGGTTCCTCGTGAGTCACTTTGAGCTTTACACATACCTGCATTTCCATAGTGCTGACTGGTCAAGTACGGGGCTTTGAATCATTGACCATTTATGGCATGCTCCCGCGCAAACATGCGGGCATGCTTCGATCAAAAACAGCAGGTCATATCAACCGTAAAGCCAGCCAAGGAGGTCCACGAGCGGCGCACCGGTGCAGTTCCCTGGCAACGTTTTAGCCGAGCTCGGCAGAGAGCGGAGCCTCCGGGCCAAAAACATCAGATCCTATTAAGGCCACCTCTGCAGCCTGTCCCGAGGGAAACAAGGCACCTCTAATCAGAGATCCCCGGTTCCACAGGCTCCGGATGGGGGTCATCACCTGATTGATACTCAATCACACCACCCACACAACCTTTTTCCGGTGCCAGCCAAAGCTCTGCTTGAGGATGGGATGGAGGTTAGGGGGGTTGCTGTGCTCAAATAGGCCATAAACCAGAATCGAGCTGCTTTCTTAAATGGGAGGCAGACCTCCGGTAGCAACCAAGTGCAATATCATCTCTAATTTAAAGTATATATATATAAAAACTCACCTCATTCATTGATCACCCCCAACCAAAGACCCGTATCTGTTCTTCTTATAAACTCTCAGACAGGAAAGGCCTAAGACCTTAAGGCCAACAATTTGAGGGTTTCTTTAACATCATTATTTCTAATTTCCATGCCTCTATAAGCCTTTGACATAATCAAACGAGACCATCCGTGAGGAGATTAAATATTGCAATGTAATATTTCCAAGTGCTTTCAAAGCGTCGATGGTCAAATCGGTTTGTCTCACCCCTTCGTTCAACAGCTGGCTCTGTGCCTTCTGGAGGATCTCGCTAGCTCGGTGGCCCCTGACAGAAAATTTCGTTTGCAGGCTCTTAGGCGTAATCCCGCTCTGTCTGCACCTGAGGCTGAATCTCAGGTGGTTCCTGTAGTTCTGCCATCTTACTTGCCGTTCGCTCGTACCCACGTACAAGTTTAAGGCGATCCTCGCCGAAAAGTGCTTGCCTCCGTGTCGGATTCCCTGCTGCAAAATCTGACAAAATGACCTACGACGCACAGATGACGTGTTGCATAGCCACAATCGGAGAGACATTACCTCATCATACCACACCTCTACATCTCTCAACTCTCCAAAACACTGATGCAGGCGCCAATAGAGGGTGAACGGGGATCTTCGTGACAAAGGGCAATGCTTCTGGGAAATGGAGTCATTCATCAATGAAACATTTTTGTCCACCGGGACACGTAAAGTCAACAAAAATCCCAAACTCCTGCAACAACAGAGCTTGCTAAGTAAACCTGGCCGACAACTGGGTGACTGAATGACTGGGGCGTTACTTTAAAGTCGCTTGTTTGAGTTCACCAAACTCTTGTGTGACTCACCCCCTACTCCTCATTTGTGTATGGGAGCATGTTGTTGTTGTTGACTATTTGTGTGTGTGTGTGTGTGTGTGTGTGTGTGCGCGCACTACAGATAGGAGGTTGGCATACAGTTGTACCATTACTACTACTACTGTTCCCCGAGTCTTCAAACGCATCAGGACAGCAGCTTATTGTACTCTATATTTCTCAGTTAATTGTTTGTATTCAACTCACAATGCCTGTAGTTAGTACAATTATACACCCTATAATTAGTATTTAGTGGTCTGATGTATACTGTATTTAAAACCACCTCCTCAGTCCAATATTGCCACGATCTGTAAGATACGCATACCTGCCGATACCTGTTAATATGATTCACACACTGCAACAGCTTTACGTGTGAATGCCGGTAAAACAGCTTTTCTATTATTTGAATATTTCTAATTTTCTTGTTGGATTCCCCCCCCCCCACCCACCCCCCATACAGAATAGATGTGTTACGGCCTCATTTCTGTGACTCCACCTTAGCTAATTAAGTTCAGTTCTCCGATTCCTATGACGTTGTGTCGTGCATTTCCTGTGAAGAACTCACCAAGTTGTATTCCCAGTATTCTGGGAATAGAACAGGTTCTGACACTGATCATGTGAATCTACAGTACATGAAAGCATCAACTATGTCAAAAACTGTTTCCCCGCTATTATGTGAGCAACTCAAGAGTTCCAGTTATGATGGTACTCGTTGCTCAAATTCAGGCTTTACCGTGTCCTTGGTGGACTGAGCAGAAAATTGCCTAACCTAAGGGACAATGAAAGCCATTCAATACCAACTGTGTAATTTAAAAAATGCACTGAGCCAAATGCACTGATGGGGACCATCCCCCCCACCTCACACACACACACACACACACACACACACACACACACACACACACACACACACACACACACACACACACACACACAATTTCTGAGTAGTTACCATTTTAGCGATATGAGGTTTTCACCTGACAGCACCGGTGTACCTTTCAAAATCCACCCAGAGACCGTGAAGAAGCACTTTAGTGCACGCCCAAACCAGTTGCGTGCACTTCAACACAGCCCTTCTCCATGACAGAAGCTGAAATCAAAGAATGAAATCACACCCATGCGCCCAGGAGAGCTCAAGGCAAGCTGTGTCTTACATCAGTCTCGCACAATGTCAGAAAAAAACAAAAACAAGACTGCCTCTCCTTTGCTATCTCACTTGTCACTGCACTGCGTCCGTGTCACTCTCCATCATCCACGCAAGGTCTTATTTTCTTTCTTTTTTCCCCCCCTCCACCTTTCATGTCGGAGGATGTGAAAAGAGAGACCGCAGGCCTGCTAGGTGTCAAACGTCCATAAATGGATGGCTCAGTTTAAAGTGTCTGTTAATCGGCAGGGTTCAAGGGGTGAAGTTTCACACTCGGGGTCAAAGGTCAGGGGTTAGGGCCAGGTTGTTGCATAGGCTGAGGGGCTGAACACACTCCAAAGTCACGACAAAAGGCTGAGAGGGGTTTTTTTTGTGTGTGTGTTACAGCCGCCAAGTGCCTTTCCCAACAATTACAGCCCAGTATGGGTCTGTAAATGTTCCAACAGGTTAACCTTTGAAGGCATTTTAAATAAATGACCTACGAAAGGCAAAGTGCCCACTTCAACATGTTTTTCCTTCAGCTCCTCCCATACCGTTCGTTAACTCTATCCGTAATAGCTTTTCCTTATTTTAAATGAAACCTGGCAAAAAAAAAAACAGTCCTCGGGCTATGTCTCTCTTCTTGACACCAATATGCGGTCTTCATTTCCTATCCATCTACAGGCGAGCACCCTGCAAAAGCCCCGATGTGTCATTCCACCGTCGTGTGTGGAAGAGGAACTCGTTCACAGATTGCCAAGTGGATATCAGTTTGACACTTCAGCCATCAGTCAAGAGATCATCAAAACCTCTCATGGTACGGTGTACTGTCTTCTTAAAGCCACAGTCCTGAAGATCGTCTGTGGTGATCCTGGTATCGGCACTGGTGATTGACCACTCCAAATCCCAGAGACCAATTTGAAATAAAACAGAGCCCCCATTGCTGGTTTTGCCAGCACCTCCCCTCACCGCCAGACCAAAAAAAACCAAAACATAATTGAACCCGAGTTGATGTTGGAGAGGTCTGTTGGTAAAGCTCTTGCATGAGTTTGTTCCACCATCTCAGCTGGTAACCCAGAACAAACACAACCGCACA
The DNA here is from genome assembly GCF_029633865.1 of Lampris incognitus. Taxonomy (NCBI): domain Eukaryota; kingdom Metazoa; phylum Chordata; class Actinopteri; order Lampriformes; family Lampridae; genus Lampris; species Lampris incognitus. The sequence goes on from NC_079230.1 coordinate 22,933,494, forward strand.
CTACCAGCCTTCCTTATTCCACACTTGGCCACTATGTTGGAGACATAAGAGTCATCCCCCTCCCCATGAAAGTCCTACCAGACAATAAGCATCCACTTCCTTTTTAGCCTGGCAATTCTTTACGAATGGGCTAAACACCACATCCCGGGGAGCTCATTAACACTGACAAACTGACCAAGTCCACATCCACTTTCCACCGACTCCCTTTGTAAATGCTCGCTCAACTGGGCGTCTTGCACCGTTTGGCTTCAAGGTCGGGTGGAGAGGGGTTAAAATCGCCGGGGAGGGAGGGGGGGCAGCATTTGGCACTCAGTCTACCGCTTTGCCAGCATAGAATAAAAATAAATAAATAAATAAATAAATAAAATGCAGGCCTGCTCATGACTTGGTGCTGGCTTTGAGTTCTGAAACTGACCCCGTGTGGACTGTGTAAAACTTCTGCTATGTTGTTTGATGCTTTTCTCCTTTGATGGAGAACTCCAAACACACTAGCTCACACTGCAATGATGTCAGACGGCAAACCTTATGGGCATTTGATGGACAACCAGCAGTAGCTGTTGCCAAGGAAAATAACGCAAGTGACTAAAGCACAAAACGTTATCCAACAATAAAGCTATCTGTCTCCCATCAGGGGCCAAAAATCTGCTGTTGATCAATTACAAAATCTGATGTGTCATTGCATTTAGTTTTAAAAAAAAAAATTCCATCTCTTTATTTTATCAAGATTTAAAAATCGATTTGATTTTCCACTTTTTTTACTTTATCTTCAACTCATAATGTTTTCATTTCATCCGTCTTCCTCTTTTATCATTACCTGTGCAGTTTTGACATGATGTCAGCCCTGCCGCACTGCATTTCAACGTAGGGAAGGTGCCACATGGATTAAGTTTGATCGACTGTTTGATTAAAAACCCAGAAACCTTCACCGATTCCAACTGTAGCCCGATTAAACAAACTAATGTAACCTCACAACAGCAAGAATTAACTGAACTCCCTGCCCTCCTGTGGCCCAGCACTCCCAGCCAAGCTCGTGGGATTTGACCTTGGATGGTTAACTCTTGCTGCCTAGTTAAAAAGACTGTTGGCACAAACAAAGCTGCTGCACAGTCGGTAAGCTGACAGGCTTCTTCATGTAACCCTTTCTAAATGCCTGGCTCGTTTCTGTCTCCACAGAGTTCTTCCCATACCCATAAACGGCCCTTCAGTTTGGAGATTCAAGGGTCACAGCTACAACGTCTGGGCTGAGTGGAGCGAGAGAGAGAGAAAGAGAGAGAGGAGAGCAAGAATGAGAGTGATAGAGTGGAGAGAGAGACAGAGAGCGGAGAGCGAGAGCGATAAAGTGGAAAGAGAGAGAGAGAGAGCGAAGATAGAGTTGAGAGAGCAATAGAGTGGAGAGAGGGAGAGAGAAAGAGAGAAAGAGAGTGGAGAGAGAGAAAGAGTGGAGAGAGAGAAAGAGAGTGAAGAGAGAGAAAGAGTGGAGAGAGAGAGTGGTGAGATAGAGCTGAGAAAGAGAGAGAGAGAAAGAGGAGAGAGCAGAGAGAGAGAGTGGAGAGAGAGAAAGAGTGGAGAGAGAGTGGTGAGATAGAGCTGAGAAAGAGAGAGAGAGAGGAGAGACAGCAGAGAGAGAGAGAGTGGAGAGTGATAGAGTGGAGGGAGCAGACAGAGTGAAAGAGAGTGGAGAGAGAAAGAGAATGGAGAGTGAGACAAAGGGGGGGGAGACAGAGAGAGGAGGGGTAGAAAATTACTAGAGTAGGGAAAGAGGGAGGAAACAGGGAGCAAGCGAGATAAGAGCGAGGAGGAAGAGAGATAAAGATGGAGAGATGGGGGCGGAGAGAAGAATGGTCAGGAAACTAAAACCAAAAGAAATGGAAGAGTATTAAGAGTCAAGAAAGTACAGAGTCATTATGAGGACCGACAAAAAAGGAAGAGAGAAAGAGCGAGAGAGAACAAGAGAATGTGTTGAACACTAAGACGGATAATTATAGTCTGTGAGTAAGCAACGTCAGTGTGGAGGTGACAAAGTATACAGCATGACAAAGCAAGCCAAGATGGCTGACGTTGTCTCAGGAAAGATCCCACTTCCTCCGTTGGGCAAGCATGTCATTTATTGCACAGCATCACGAGACTCGGCCTCCTTTTCAACATGTTTCTTCATAACCAAACAGCGCCACATGAGAGGATCCACCGTCCCTCAGCGCCGGTCAGCTTGAAGGTTTTCCCTTTTTCCTTCGGTGTGTTTCGTACACGTCTTTTTCCCCTGTTCCTCTCGCGTCACTTTAGCGGGTTCCTATAGCAGCCGTTCCTGACGCTAAGCCTTGTTGTTGTCTTTTCAAATACCTCTTGTCACACTGCTGACAAATGGCTAAGATAAGATGACAATTCCCCCAGCGCTTTTATAAATAAACTCCAACCTATCTGCTGGTAGATGAAACACTGTGTTTCTCTGTGTGTGTCTGTCTGTCTATGTGTGCCGGTGTGTGACTGTGTGTGTGTGTGTCTATGTGTGCGATTGCCTGTGTGTGTCTGTGTGCCGGTGTGTGACTGTGTATGCGTGTCTGTCTTTATGTGTGTGTCTGTCTATGTGCATCTTTCTGTCTATGTGTGCACGTGTGTGACTGTGTGTCTGTCTGTGTGCCAGTGTGTGACTGTGTGTGTGTGTGTGACTGACTGTGTGTCTGTCTGTCTATGTGTGCCAGTGTGTGTGTGTGTGTGTTTGTGTGTCTGCGTGCCAGTGTATGACCGTGTATGTGTGTCTGTCTGTCTGTCTATGTGTGCGTGTGTGTGACTGTGTGTGTGTGACTGTGTGTGTGTATGTGTGTGTGTGTGTGTGTGTGTCTATGTGTACCGGTGGCGTGACTGTCTTGGAGGTGTGTGGGTCTATGCTTGCACGTGTCGGGTGAAGGTAAGCACTCACAAGTTTCTATTTCCGTCATATATTGTGTATTTTTGTGTTATGTATTAGGACTATCTAATTATGTGCGTTTCATTGTATATCTGTGAAATTGTGACCTTCTACTGTGAGTGGGTACACAGGCAGGTGTATGTGTTGGAGAGCGTTTGCCACTCTTTCTCTGTAGCATACCAACTAGTGCATCGTCTAAGCCAGCCTGCATGGACGGTCACATTTTACCTATCATGGCCACGTTGCCCCCAAGCTCCACAAGCGCCTTTATGTTATCCCCCCCCCCCCGATAAAGTTTCATGTCAAGGAGAGTTAATATATCTATGTGCCCTTTTCATAGACACATGCACACATATGGACCGCTCACACGGCTGTGCCCGAGACTGCTCCGACGTGGTCCTGCAGCGGCGCAACTCCCCGCTTAGATCGCTTCACAAGAAAAGGTCACGCTGGTCACATGACCTGCTATTTGAAGAGGAACCGTGCAGATACCCCGACCATGCCAAAGCACAATCCAATTACACCCCGGGGAGATGCGCCATATCTGCTGAACTCTACGGGGTGGTGGTGGTGGTGGGTGGGGGGAGGGGTATTTTGTCTCTCTCGGGGGCATTTGCGTGTCAAGATCCACTTACACGTTTATAGCCTGCCGCGATCTTGAATCAACAGATGTTTTACAAGGTCCGGCCTCGCGTTGTGTCATTTGATATCTGGGGTGAACAAACCCTCCAGCTATGATGCCGTGCTGTTGGGCGAACACATGCATGTACGCTGTTATATATTCACATCCAGTGGAGGAAACGGTTAACGAGGACGCAGCTCCTTTTTGGTCGATCTGAAGAAAACCGAACGCAAAGACGGCGTGGAGCTCAGTGGAGGCCGCAGCAGCAGCAGCAGCGGCAGCGGCGGCAGCAGGATAGTTGCCGTTTTTAGCAGAAACGGGTGGACTGGCTGGGAGATTGACAGCGTGGAAGTTAAAGGTCAAGAGGATTGTGGTGTCTTGGTGGGCTCTGAGACATAACCATAACCTTAAATCAGGATGGAAAAGAACCACCTAGCCCCCACCATCTCCAGTTATGGGAAGGGAGACATGACTCACCTTTTAAGGCGATAATAAAACATTACGACGTAAATCTGTTGTTGTAAGTAGCATCAAACTCACACGACGACGGACTAACGTGTGGGATCAGACGGGGACGGAAACATGCAGTAAATCAATTCTTTAACGTAGATTTTTTTTGTGGCTTATATGGGTAGAGTGGTTTTGACTGGCTTATTTTACCACCATGGCCGCCCCCCCCACCCCCACCCATCACAGCCATCTCGTTCACTGTACGCTGTATTCAGCTAAACAGAGCCGGAATGAACCAAAAATTTGAATAAATAAGTGATTAAAATCTCACGAGAGCTATGTGCCCTGCGTTTGCTGCTGCGATATGCCAGCGTTATAAGACCCCGTGATAGCGTTGTGTGACAAATAATATCCATATTTAGTCATTTAACCCAGCCTCGAGTCTTTTAAAAGTCTTATTATTCTCAAAACGAGTGAGACGCATGGCCAACGAGGGAAGATGTGCCCAGGCTTATTTACGTGGATCATGTGTTCTTCAGTCATGTGACACTATTTTCTCCACTAGGTAACATTTTTCAAAACAAAAGAAAATGATCTCACCTTCCTGAGGAGGTTTTTTTTTAAAGGTGTTTTAGGGGGAAATAAGGATGACGTGTGTTTGCAGTGTGCCATGAAACAAATGCATCTAATGGGTGTCAATACCCTTCTTCTTCTTCCTGAGCTTAAATCGCATCAATTAAGTCAACCATCAAAAGGTGAGCAAAAACCCCTTTGTGGCTCCATCGCATCATATCGTTTTTGTTTTTGTTTTTTCCCTGTTCCAACCATTTTACAAAACCACATTAATTTTCCGTTGGCAAAAGGAAATCTTCTCTCCTGGTGCTTTGTCCATACAAGGTCTGGAAATCTCAGACGGCGGTAACTTATCTCCGACGCTCGCTATCTAAAAGACAGTATGTCACATAGACTGAACCGGTGGCTTGTTCCTAACCATGGCACTTCTGAGTGCCACGGCATGTGAAGGCATCCAGAACACCTGATAATAAGGACTTTATCAACCTGACCCCGCAAGATTAGATGTTGTCAACACTGGGCTGGAACTGAAACCTGCATACCTCTCCTCCTGCAGCAACACCATGTTTGGTGACCGCTGGTCCACAAAAGATAAACATTTAAGTGTACACTGATGGTGTTGTGTGAGGTTGAGCAACGGAGCGGCCATGAGGAGCCAAGCTTGCCGGGAGGCTTTACCGGCTCGAATCGATGATCCATTGAGACACATACACATGCGCGGCAGCACAAAGCTCACAACGGCTATTGTTCTGCATGTGAGAGTCATGCCAGAAAGGCCTGTTAAACTTTGGCTCTCCCATTGAAGTAATGGTTAACCATTTCTATAGCACTGTTAAGTACATAGCTATTTAACATTTTATAGCTCCTGTTTTTGACTGCAGGATAGTTGCCCCGTATGCAAAGGATGGGTTTTAGTCAATATAGCCTAATAAGAAGGTCTGAGCAAAGGTTTATGAAGGCAAGACGGAAACAGATACCCTTACAGCGTTTGTAATAAACCTTTTACATGCGGTCGTGAAACGGAATCGTTGTACGAAGGTAACCCTCGTTTCAATATCATTTCACGTGTTTCAGATGAAAGAATAAGAAGCTCCATCTTCGTACGCGTGGGGAAGGGTAGTTTTGAAATCTTACCCGATTTAATATTATTTAGAAGAAGTGGCGGTCATGAATAACCTGGAAAAAAATTGCAAGTCATTGTCTCTTAACGGCCTGTTGCTGAGAATTAGGAGCCTCGTGTTAAGTCTCCAGTGTGTGATTGTGTGTTTGTGTGCGTGTGTGTAAGGGCCACTTGTGTGCAAAAGTGATTGTCTGTCTGTCTGTGTGTGAGTGTGTATGTGTGTGTGAGTGTGTGTGTGTGGAGGGGGGGGCTCATGTGTGCAAAAGTGATTGTGTGTGTGCGTGTATGTGTGAACCCCCACACTCTACCCAAACTTTACCCCCCCCCTTCATATATTACAGCATACATCATTTCCCAAAAGATGAAGTGGGGCCTTCTTATTTCATGTTAATATTACTGAGTAAATGCAATCCCTCGCCGGTCTGGATGGCTTCCAAGTAATTCCACAACCATTTACATTCCTCTAGCTCCTCATACAGTTCCTAATCAGTCTCTCTCCTTCACTCCGTTATAGTTTATCCGACATGAGAGCACCAAATCTGACTCAACCGTCCTTGCGATCCTCTCTGTTTACATCATGTTATTTAAAAAACGTCTGAGCGAAAGAATTAGTTTATAATTCACTCCATCAATCAATGCTCTTTGCAGTCACACTGACTCAAAATGCCATTACCCTCGATCCTAAATCACATCCTAAGTAAGCGTGTGATCTTATGTTTGTGTTGTAATTCAATGATTTGTTTTAGACATATTTTTCGCTGAGAAATGTATATAGTTTATCTTCCCAAAGTGTGAGAAGTGCTTTAAGCCTACATAAATCCAGCATTAGGCTTGGCCATATGCTTTCCATACGTTTCTAAGATGCATGTTCTTTTCTCTCAGTGACGACGTGTCATCTGTCTGGTGGCCTGCACACAGCGTAATCTAAACAACAGAACCAAATATGGTTCTGTTGTTACATCAGGCCAAAACCTTCGGCTATTCAGTTACAAATGGACCGAGAGCATGTTAGGCCTTAATCTAATTGCTTCAAGAGAAATAACGGATATAATCTGATATACCTTTTCTTACATCATTTGGCTGCACATACAGAGTGGCTCTAAAACAACAAGTGAGCAGAGATTTCAGATCCAAAGTAAATTACCCCACGCAAAGGACACCACGATCCAACCATGTTTAGCAAGAGAGATACCAGGAAATTGGATTCAGATTGCACAACCAGACCGATATTTATGAAGGAGGGAAAATGGGCTATTGTCCAGGCTGTTAGTGAAAATAACGTTGATGTTTCGTTGGGTTTTTTTTTTTTACCCTCAACTATCTGAATTACATTTTCTTATCTGACAACAGTACCCGGAGACTTTAAAGTGTAATGAACACAGATTGCTGGAAAGGCTGTGCTCTTGCATGACTGTAGTACAGTAGACATGGGCTTGCAAAGCACATTGCCTACATGTTGCAACAGCAATTGTTTGAACTTCCACTGCACCCTCAGCTTCAATGAAAACTAATATGATTTGGCGGAGAATTCCTCCTACACACCTATTTAGTGTAGTGTATTTACTTCTACGGTACCACTGAGAAGCAGATATTTCACTTGTCAATTGAATAAATATATATATACACACACACACACACACACACACACACACACACACACACACACACACACACACACACATAAAGTTAGGTATTATCGGATGAAGTGTGTCTAAATATATTAAGATGAGGTCTTAACAACCAAACAAAAAAAGAAGACAAGAACAAACACTGAAAGGAGTGTGAAGAGTAAATTAAAAGTTGTATCGTGTGGGGAAAAAAACCCTATTCGTTATACGTATGGGCCTATATTACAATAACAGCACAGGTGAGAGCAGGTGATGCAGCGAGGAAAGTCGTCATACCTCCTCCTCGTGATTGCTGAATTCATTTTGCTCGTTCTCCTTCTCGATCTTGTTGTTATTCATTCTGAGCGACGGACTGGTAACGATTATCACTTTCTCTCGGACCGTCTTATTCTTTCTCCTCTCCTTCTTGTTCTTCTTCGACTACTTCTTCTTCTTCGTCGTCGTCGTCGTTGTGTTCTTCTTCTTCTTCTTCCCCCTCCAGAGAATGAAGCGCCCCGAGAGAGAACAGTCCGCGTCCGGCTGCTGTTTTATCTGTCCGCTAGCTCGAGCTCCTCACTAGTTCGGCCACATCAATGAAGGTAACGAAAAAGAAAACAAAAACAAAGTCAGCGAGCCGGATAGAGGGCTGTTTCTCTACAACAACTAGCGTTGAATATACGCGTTTAACGCATTCAGATATTCCTCATTGAAAAAGACGAAGCGCGGCACTATCCCCGAAACCAAGCCGTGTCCAGGGGAGACGAAATGAAACTGGGTAAATGTTCATTAGACTGCACTGTACTGCACTGTACGGCGCGGCCGACTGGGAAAGTTGTCTCCCATCTGCGCTTTATGCAGGGGGGGGGGGGGAGAGGAGGGGAGGGTGTGATGCACCGTCTGCCCTGCCTTCGCCGGACTGGTGGATTTCTATTGTAGCGCCGTTCCGGTGTTTTAGCCATGTTTTAGTTTATGTACTACTAACGCCGCGTACTTTACGCGACTCGTGGTAACCAAAAGCGTACCGTGGTTATTTTACATGGATTTGATCGAAAGCGTCGTCGCCTCCTTTCCAAGCAGCCGTTTGGTTTCCGTTCTTTCAGTGAGGCGTTAAAATCAACTGGTAGAGACTTGAAATGTGCTTGTTTGCTTTTGCATTTTAAACCAACTAGTCCGCCAACTAGTTGCCGCTGCGGAATAACGGAGTTGAAATTGAATTGAGCAAATAATAATAAAAATAAAAAAGGCCCAGGGGGAAAAAAAGACGAATAACCTAGTTTGGCAAAGGAAAATCAAACGTCGGTGATTTCTCAATGCCGAATTTTACGGTGAGTTTATCGTATCAGCGTTTGTATGTAAGGAAATGGGGGAATGGGGGAATTTTAAAAGAAAACTGAAAATAAAATATGCTCTGGGGGGAAAAACGGGATTTGGCTGCGGTCACACGTGCGCGATGCAGGCGAATGACCGTCACCTGCTAAGGCGACATTCGTGGCTCGTGCAGAATGTGCGCAATTCAGGATGTGACGCTTACGGAAATCTATTTGCGGGTTGTCCGCTTTAGTTGGATAGGGGAATCGTCGCAATGCTGTCTACTCGATTTAAATGGGCTAAAACGTGCAAATGCCCCGGTATGGTCCTCTAAGTGCCACTGCAGCCTCAGTCACCTTTCACCCCTCTACCTATGCAGTGGTCCTACCTACTGATATTGCACATTTAGTGTCTTAACGCATGCTCAATAATCCAGGTAAGAAAATCACAGAAAGGTGAATCAGTTCCTCTGGATACAACGTTTATTGAGAGAGAAACATTTCATTACTCGTCTAAGTGACTTCTTCAGTCTAAACTGACTGCAGGTATCCCCACCCTTATAAACAATACAGGGGCATAATGACTGAAACCAATGATCGGTTTCATATGCAAATTACCGTGAGCATTAACTACAGTTTCAATGGCAATGTTTGCAAGCACAGCTTTGTAAGATGGTGGTAGGGATGGCTGTTCCTCCCTATCAAGGATGTGCGCATCCTCATCCTTGAAAGAGCGGCCACTCTCCTGTAGATGGGTGTAGACTGCAGAGTCCTGTCCCGATGTATTTGCTCTCCGGTGTTGTGTCATCCTCTGTTTGTGCCGGGGGAACCAATCCTTGGGGTGGACCAATTTCTGGTGCAGCGTGTTTTGGGGTTTGAAAGCAACTGAGACACGGTGTTTGGAAAATATACATCTCAACTTCTCCGACACTCTTGCCACATACGGAATCACCACTGGTTTATGCTTAGGCAGCTGTTGTCCTTCTCGCTTCGATCGGCTGGTACACTGTTTGGGCATCTTCCTGGCTTTGACAAACGCTCAGTTGGGATAACCACTCTTAACCAGGGCCTGTTTAATGTAGGATTTCTCCCCTTCCCCAGCCGCTGTTTCGGTGGGGACGTTGTCAGCTCGAAGGTACAGCATTCTGATGACTCCTAGTTTGTGCTCCAGTGGATGATGAGAATCAAGCCTTAAGTACTAATCAGTATGTGTAGTCTGATGCTTCAGTGTTTTTTTGTTGTTGCTAGACACACTTAACACCAGATAACCATTAGTACACAGTAAAGTCCTCAATCCAGGAAAGTGTCTGATGTGTAGCAGACTTCAGACTACCTTTGGTGAAAACCGGGGGCAAACCTAGCTCAGTTCTGATTGGCCCAAAGCCCATGTAAAGTGAGGCAGAGTTCCAGTGGGAGAGTGAGGAGGAACATTACGGTGAGAATGTCGCTGCTAGAGAGGGCCTTTTCAACAGCCGTCCCCAGATTTCTGGAGGAAATCTGAATCAATCCCAAAAAAAGGCCCTTTGATTATCAGGTGATAAGTCACAAGGTTTCATCGTGGATGGCAGTCCAGAACCGTTATGAGATCAGCGGTCCGTCAATTAGTCTGGCAAGGAAGGGAGCTGAATAAGTCTAGCCACTGGACGTATGTAAGTACTGTCACCCACCTTGATTTCAGCAGAACTTACTTTGTCGTCAAGTCCAGGGGCCAGGTTGGTGACCATTCCTACTGGCCACAGTGATCGAGCTGACTGAGGGTCCATGATCACAACAACCTTACCGATGTCTAGGTCTGGCTTCTCTGTGTGCCATCGAATGGCCTCTCTGCCCTTTGGAATCCAATATTTGTGACGAATCCAATATTTGCGACAAATTGAGTGCTCTGAAAGGCGCCCACAAATAAAATGTATTATTATTATTGTTAATTTCTGCAAATACTCTTTCAGGGCTGGGATGATGTAGCTGTTCATCAAAGTCTTTAATGATCAGCTGTGTGACGTTTGGAATCAAGCACAACTGGATGGAGGACCTCTGGATCGAGCTGATTACTGTGGTGTAGGCGGCCACCTATGTGGATGAGCTCATCATTTTCATCAAGTTCGGACTCCCTTACTGCATCACCAGGCTGAGTGTGGTCCAGTGTGTGTTTTTGGAGAGCATATATGGTGCAGCAGGGGCTGCGGTTTATTGAGGTCAACACCCTGGAACTGAAAGGAGCAATTGAAGACTACACGGTGCTTCCCATTATGTTCCACCGTGTGGTGAGGGATGTGCCAACTTGTTGGTGTGTCTTCTGCACAAGGCTCCAGTTTGACAATGTAACCAGCTTGTTCCAACCTCTGTATCTCCGCTATGAAGGCTGAGGCATGCGCTGGGGCTTTGGAGAGCCTCCTCTCTGTGCTTCTGAGCTGGGGGGAGCACGGCCTGTTTTGGTGCACGTAGTTGCGGGAAGTTCTGGACACAGAGAAGAGGAGTGGCATAGTGGTAAATGACATCTCCCTCCACCCACTGGGTTTTGTCCTCCAAGCACTTGATGGCTTCTTGAGCCTGTCGTGATCTCATGCTGGCCTTTTCACTCTGCCAGGGGAGCACATCCATTTGCCATAACCTTTCATCTTGTTGGTGAAGGTCTGCTGGTTGTGCCCCATAAGGCATGAAGAGGCAGTGTTGCTCCATGAGGTATTGTTTAACCCCCATGGGTTGAACCCTGAAGTGTCCATCCAAGGCGAGTTCTAATGGCCACCAGTGCCCTGGGTGGCCCAACATGCACTGGTTCAAGTGGCGTTATTAAGTGGGGGTGGTCAGAACCTATGAGCAAGACAGGACGGATGCTGTCAAACTGCTGAATGGGAAGATCCCTCAGGTGCCTGAACTTCCGCCTCAGGGCTGTGATTGGATAGGTGTAGCACTGAGAAGCTTGAAGTTGGCACAGTCGTTGAGTGAGTGCTTGTTGTTATCACAGAATGGGCAAAACGTCTTGGGGGCATGATGGTCAGCTGCCCCCATGGTTTTCTCCCAGTTATTTGGGGCCTGAGCCCAACAGGTGAACCGAAGCCTTGGCGGTTGACTTGACCCCCCTTTTCATCTCTCTGCCCTTTGGGTTGACGTCCCTCAAACTACTGCCATACTATGACACATCTTCCTGGACTTGGAGTTCATATTCTAACCAGTCCGCCAAATCCAGTAGTGCGGGGATAGGTATCCTTAGAGGGTGGATGAAATGTCTAAAGCTAGACCTTAGATCATGTGGAAGTTTACCCAGCAGGCGAGAAACATGGGATCCACATTCCAGTTCCACTCTTCCTTTCCTCCCCAGCTGCTCCAACATACCGACCAGTGATTTTACGCGCAGGGCAAACATTCTGAATGACTTGATATCGCCACTATTTATGTTGGGGCCGTCCATAAGCTCTGCAATGTGCTAAAGAGCCAGCTGATGTGGTTGCCCATATTGCTGGTTCAAGGCCGCCATTGGTGTCAGCGAAGGGGTAATGAGAATTGCTGTAAGAATCAGCAATGAGTAGAGCGTCTTCCAGCCCCAGATGATCCACTAATATCTGGAATTTAAAGCATTCTGTGGCATCTTGAGGCAGAATATTGTGCAGAGCAATCCTCAGTCTGGCCAACTCTCTTTGATTAGGGTGGATGAAATCGGGGATGGTTGGAGCAGGTCCCCGAAATGTCCGTTCCTGACCACCAGGTGGGCTCAAGATTTCATGTCTGGGGAGATGGTGCTCATCTACGCCTGTCCGGCGAATAGTCACCTCTAGCAGGGTAGCCAAGATGACGTGAGGTTTGACTGTTCTTGGTCTGGTGACAGAGCCATTCTGGAGTTTAATGGCGCTTTCTGGAGGTGGCAGATCTCTCTGGGGAATGGTAGTGCCCAGCTAGATGACTGTTCTCGGGAATGTTGTGTTGTTCATCTATGTACCTGCAATTGGCGGGTCTTGAACCAGGCACAGTGAGTGCTGACTTGGAGTAATAATCATTGTAAGACACTATATGGGAATGTGTCATACTGTCTTGCATTAGGAGTGTGTTGAGTCAAGTAATCATCTCATACTGAAAGGAGGTGACTCTGGATGATGTACGCGTTCCAGGTCATGGCTAGGAAGCCTGGCTGACAACATGGGGTGATGTGTCTCACTTTGCAATGTTACCTCTACCTCCTGTGGGGAAATGTATGACTCAAGCCTTGGCATGGCACCTCCCCGGGGATGGACCCCCCGTGGAGGGGCTCTGACTCAGCTGTATTATTTTGCTGACGCTGGTGGCGAGCACAAGGATCACTGTGCCCGCTTTGAGCTCTGAGCTCTTCATTCTGTAGTCTGAGTTGTTGCGTCGATGCTAAAAGACTCCTGTTCCCGTTTAAGCCTCTGGCACGCCTTCTTCCAGTTGTCGCTGGAAGATTATCATTGATCAATTGTTTCCTACACAGCGAGGGGCTGCGGGACTCCTGATTGACTGGGAATGAAGAGCGTGAGGCAGGTGAACTTGAATGAGATGAAGTAGGTGGTGTGTGGTGTGTGGTGGCGCTAGTCGACTTGGTGCATCAGATAAGATGTAATCCTTAAGGTATCCGGGGGGGGGGGGGGGAACTTTGCGTCCTGACACGTGTACCTGGCTCCTTATCTGCTAAGGTAGACATATTGAACTGTAGTAGGCTCTAGTATCAGGCTCGAAGGACCACTTTGTGGGAAAGTTGTAGTTTCCCGGCTAACTATGTGCTGGATTTAGCCAAGGAGAACCTGCTGCAGGTGATCGATCAGAATCACGCAGATGTCTTCAATTTTCCGTTTTTATTGCCAGCACTGCAACCCGTCCTTGTACAACAGTCTGATGCCTGTGTGTGTTTTTTTTTTTGCTAGACGCACTTGACACCAGATAACCATTAGTACACCGTAAAGTCCTCAATCCAGGAAAGCGTCTGATGTGTGGCGGACTTCAGACTACCTTTGGTGAAAATCGGGGGCGAACCTAGCTCAGTTCTGATTGGCCCAAAGCCCGTGTAAAGTGAGACGGAGTTCCTGTGGGAGTGAGGAGGAACATTACGGTGAGAATGTCGCTGCTAGGGAGGGCCTTTTAACAATGGCGAAAGGTGTACTCTTACCCCCCCCCCCGTTTCAAGATATAAAATCGTTTAATCTGCATCTAAACCGATTTATGGATGTTTGAAGAGTCAGTGACTGTTTCTTCATAATGGTCGTTCCCTCTTCACAGGAACGACCGTCCCTGAACCGAGGTGGGTGCCTAAAAGGCCGCGACACACGGGTCGTCGGTGAGCGTCTGTGACCCAAGTTTTTGCGGTGTGTTCCGCACCATTGGCACCAGTCGGACCCCTGTCGGCAGCTTTTCGGCCGATTCAACGCGGCGGAGCCCGTCGGTGAGAGAGATCACTCTGATTGGCTGTTCAGCTTAGCGAATCGGTTCTGGAGAAAAGAAACGGAAGTTACGAAGACAAGCAAACGACGAAGTCAAGAGGCCAGGCCAGGCCACACACAGAAGACTCTAATCATTTTTCGTCTTCATCTCACCTGAACATTTCAAGAAACTCATATTTTTACAACGACATGGCAACCTGGAATTAAGAAACTGAAGGCCTGCTGATCAGCATGATTCAGGAGAGGCCAGTTCTGTACGACATTACAGGAAAAACATTATCGCAACCGAGTGGCGAAAACGGAAGTCTGGCGAGAGATCGAAAATAATCTTGTTATTATCAGGTAAGATTTTCTTTTTGGCCACTGAGCTCTTTAGAAACTTCGTAATTATGTTATTGTTCGCTAGCGCACGGTAAATATCCTGGGTCTTCCGGTTTCAAAATTTGAATGACGAATACAGACTACCGCCATCTGCTGGCATGGAGGGTTATTTCCTCCCACGCAGGTGCAGAACGTACATGATAGGTGGGCCGTTGGCTGTAGTCTGCGGTGTGTTCAAGCGCTACTTTCTGGCCCAGACGCAGGCGACGTGAGGCGACGCAACAGTCTGCCTTCGTCGCCGCTAGTTCTCTGGTGTCGGTTTGGTGTGTCTGGGCCCTAAGAGTACACCTTTCGCCATCTTACAATGCTGTGATTGCAAACATTCCCAAATCCTCAGTGAATAGTACACGTGGCCTTGTAACGCTAGTTGATGGCCACGCCCATATTTGTATATGAAACTGATCGTTGGTCTCAGTCGTTACGTCACTGTATTGTTTATAAGGGTGGGGAGACCTGCAGTCAGTTGAGACTGAAGAGGTCACTTAGATGAGCTATGAAACATATCTCTCAATAAACGTTGTGTCCAGATGAACTGATTCAATTTTCTGTGATCAGTGTGATAATCCTTCCGTGTAATTGTAGCCAAATTATGGGGTGGCTTCATTTCAAAATATAAAACCTTTTAATCTGCATCTAAACCGAATTATGGATGTTTGACTAGTCAGTGACTGTTTCTTCATAATTTTTTTTACTTATTTTTTGAGTCTTAACCTGTGGTCTGCTTGACCTTTAACCATGTCAAGTTGCTCACAAGTTACTGTCTGATACCTACAGCAGCGTGGCGTCACAAGATTCCCAACTTGTTAACTGGCAACGCGTGTACACAAATGTTTTTCTTTCTCTCTTTTTCCTGCTGTTTTTTTTTTCCTCACTTTGGAATATAGCACTCAGTACAAGTCGTAATCTGTAAAGGTGCACAGTCAAATGGAAATAGACAATAATCAACTTGACTGTTTCATAAATTTCACATGACTCACTGTACAGCAACTCAAGCCCCTTGGATACCTATGTGGTTTCAGGCAAACGGTTCTCCTGTGAGATCATAGACATTGCCTTTTGTTTTTGGCCAAATTTACAATGACAGACAGGTTATGCACTCAAAGAGGTACAGTCAGATAAGGCCTGTCATTCATTTGAGATAAGAATGCTACCAAGACAAACAAATCTATTCTAAGGTCTCACTTAGGACCTATCTAATCGGAGACTTTCGAGTTAGGAAATGGTCAGACTATCAAGCCGTGGAAGCAGTGTCATCATTAACAGCATTGTAAAGGCCCATTTCAAGATTTGGAGAGCAGTAAAAAGTTTATTGGCGCACATTGTCGTCTCTATCCTCGGGTGCTGGGCATGCAGCTGTAAAAAGGCAGTCAGGTGACAAGGCAGCCTTGAATACTTCCAACGTTTCAAAACATTTATTTTGAGTACTTGCTTTGCTTTGTAATTGAAGTCTTCACAAACGGACAGCATCTCGGCTTGAGAGTCTTTGACTATATATGCCGTGCGACATTTATTACACGGGACAGAAACCGCCGCATTTTGTGACAGCACGGGCGGAAAACGGAGTGTGTCATTTTTGCTGAACTTGCACCTGCAAGCAACAAAAGAATGGAAAACAGACATTGCCAGATCGGTCCTGGTGAATTTTGCTCCAGTCCTCTCTCCAGTCGTGTCTATGGCAATTACGTCTCATCTGAAGCATACACAATGAAGAAGGGACATGGCAGATTCTTTTATGCTGATGAGAAACAGTTTGGGGTGGGGGAGAGGAGAGAGAGGGAGGAGGGTCTTCAAGTCTTCCAGTAGATAAAAATGGAAACGCTTCCCTCACTCCTCGACACACCCTTATCAAAGCCTCTCGCCGGGCTCTGGGGGATGGAGGAGGAGGAGAAGAGGTAGGAAGGAGGAGGCGGGAGGGATAGGAGGGAAGGAAATAGGGAATAGGGGGAGAGAGAGAGGGCGATGAGGGGGAAAGGAAGAGATGTCCCAGCTGTGTTTGACAGGTCTCAGGGCTGAGCTGTGTGGTCTGATGCTCTGAGAAAGGGAGGTGCCCACCCCCAACACACACACACACAGAATTGGAAAAGGGGGGGGGGCAGTCTGGTCATGGTGTTCTTGAGAACAGGCCAGCGAGTTTTGACACGGCCCAGCCTTACATGAAATTACATGCAAGCCTTTAATGTCCTCGATTCCTAGACAAAAGAAATGCAAATACTTCTTTGACGTTTAACTCCCTTGGTTAGATTTGGTAGCGAAACATTCTTCGTCACGAGACAGAATGTACGTTGGTACGTGTGTTGGTTTGAGTTGACAGCGAGGGATCGTATGTCAGCATATACTGCACGTGAGTGTGAGACGACAGAGGGAAAACACATGTTGAAAGAGCATGTTTGCTACTTCAAGCCGACATGGAGACGTATGAACAGAAAAGGGAACACGTATGCGAGTTTGTCGTGACAGAGAAACTGACATACGTTATGGGAAGTGCTGGGCAATGTGGAAAATATTATCATAGGCAATTTACATATGCACAAACACCATGTTTAAGAATCCGACGCTCATCACATTGAACTGTTTGGTAATGTTAAGTGTGATATCAAACCAAATCAAATTTAAAGAAAAAAACTCCCTCAAACATTTCCGACCTCATTTTGTTAAAATGTGAGGTTATAGATTCTTGTTATCATTCGTTTAGACAGAAAAATGGTGTATTTTGACAAGACTATCATAATTTCGTCTCAATACAATGCCATGGAAAGATGATAAACGATAATAATGAATTATTACCCAGCCACTATTCAGATATGAAAGCTCTTTCAGCTAACAATAAATAAGACTAGGTCAAAACCTTGTATAGGGCTGGACTGTGTATGGTCAGTGTTCGAAATTGAGGCCAATTTGTTACAGGGGTAGTCAGGGTTGTCAGTGGTAGTGTCTATAATGTGAATTCCTGTACATTAAATGTTTATCTGCAATTTTCTGTAGTGGTCCCAGGAATATTTGTTGTTAAAGTGTACTGAAGTAGCATATCACATGACATGGTTAAGCTATGTTCGAATAAAATAAATAAATAAAAATGTTATAAATGCAGTTGCAAGAACAATACTTTACACTCATATCTCTGGATGTTTGATTTGAAAGAGAACAAAATTTAATTGTAATTATGCCTATCTGTTAACTCCCCCCCCCCCCCTCTCATCTGTGTCCAAGACTCACTGTGTTGTATGGAGTCCCATAATGGCCATAGAGAAAAAATATATCGAGGCCACGATTTACTAATTTGCAGCCTCAATTTAATTGTTTTGTTCGTACCAACATTTTGGTGAATTCGTGTGTACAAATTAAATTTCACAAGCGAAATTTTGCTAAAATACAAACAATGCCTCTTTCCTACCATAGTAAGGTAGGCAGCGAACTACGGTGCCTTTTAGTTGATGGTTTACCATTTACACTGTGTGCCTCCATGGGTGGTGCCATTGTTGTGTGACATCAGACAACTGCTTCTCCATGAAGTCAGGGTAGATGGATTTGTCAAATTGAGGCGCGTTTTCTAGTCAGAAAATCTCTATTTCTGAGTTGTCTGGAATTTAACAATAGATACGCTTGAAGTCGTTTGTCGGCCGACCAATCGTGTAACTTCAGTGGCATCGTTGGTCACCTGATCCAGCGGTCCAATCGTGTAATTTGATCTCTCAGTCACTCTAAACATGATCACTCATGATCACATTCGCGTTTATAGGGCTGGTCCACTGGTCCGGTCCAAAAAACACTTGAAGTAAATGTTTCCATCAAAGGAAGCGCTCTGGGGAGAAGGACCAACAGAGGAGCAGATTGATGGAACATTTAAAAGCCACATAGACAAATCACATTAGCCGGCATGCTCTTCATGACCACTGAGTCATACCTACAAGACCAGCTTGATATAAGCACTAATACATTAATGCATCACGACACAATGCCAATTTATTGATCAATGTAGTTTTCCCTTGGGAGGACCCCTGTGGCATCTCAGTCCACTTGCTCCGCAGTCACAGAACTTGAAAATTGGTTTTCACTTCACTTCTTTTCACTCGTTCTTTGCTTTTGTGCAACACCCTGGTGAGAGAAATTGTTTATCACAGTGTCTTTATGCACGCTCAACAATCCAGAGAAAGGAAATCACAGAAAGCCCAAACAGTGCACTGGCCAATCAAAGAGAGGAGAAGGACAACAGCTGCCTAAGCGTAAACCAGTGGTGATACCATATGTGGTGGGAGTGTCCCAACAGTTGAGACACATATTTTCCAAACACTGCATCTCAGTTGCTTTCAAACCCCAAAACACGCTGCGGCAGAAATTGGTCCACCCCAAGGATCGGGTCCCCTGGCACAAACGGAGCTATATAGTGTATGCTGTTAAGTGCCAGGAGGATTGCTGTGACTTGTACATTGGGGAACCCAAACAGACACTGGTCAAGAGGATGGCACAACACAGTGTAACAATCAAAATTGGGAGATGTACCTTTAAGATGTACTTGCCTGGATGCGGGTGAGGTGACATCATCAGACGGCGCCTTGTGTTCTTCGAGTTAGTTGAGTGACACGCATGCGGTGAACAGATGCATGTTATTTTAACTCCTGTTCTTCTTTTGCCTCTCAACTCAAGAGCAATGTTTAGGTTACGTGTGGCCTCTGTACTGTTATGATTAGTGAACATAGTGCTGTGGACACCTAGCATTGTATGGTTAATGTATGTACTACAGAATAAAGTAGCAGTGTGGAAATCCCCATCTCGTTGTCTGTCGACTCTCTGAGCTAATCAGCTATCCGGGAGCGCTTGCTAACTAGCCACATGCTGCCAGCTCCCTCCACCTACACCAGTCCAACGTTACAACAGGAGAACCAGCACGTCAGATCCAGGACTCTGCAGGCTGCACCCATCTACAAGCCAGCGGCCGCTCTTTCAATGATGAAGATGTGCACATCCTTGATAGGGAGGAACACTGGTTTGAGTGGGGAGTCAAAGAGGCCATCTATGTGAAGAGGGAACGACCATCTCTGAACCAGGCCTAAGAGTACATCTGTCACCATCTTACAATGCTATGATTGCAAACATTCCCCAATCCTCTGTGTACACTGGCCATTGTAACTCTAGTTAATGGTCATGGCAATTTGCATATGAAACTGGTCGTTGGTTTTGGTCATTAGGCCACTGTATTGTTTATAAGGATGGGGATACCTGCAGTCAGTTTGGACCGAAGAGGCCACTTAGATGAGTGATGAAAAGTTTCTGTCAATAAACGTTGTGTCCAGATGAACTGATTCAACTTCAACTTTCTGTAATTATCACAGTATTCTGTAGCTGCTAACTTTCACAAACACACAAAAACCAAAGAAAAAAATCGTCAAGTTACCAAAAAACAGGCAGACATTGCTGTCAAACCTGATGACAGTATTGAGCTTGGCAGAGTCTACTTCACTCTTTTGAGTAATTTGAAGTAAGCAGCTTTCAGTGGGCTGGGAGCCAGGCCATTCCTTTCTTTTGACTTCATGATATGCAGCCTTTTCACTCACTCCTTTTGCCCTCTGATCTTTTTGTAAGATCACTAATGAGCAATTTGTGGTCAGATTGACCTGCTCTAATTGGCCATGGGAGGCCTGAAGATGGATTGCCTTGCTGGATTTGTTCTTTGTTGGTCAATATGTCATTATGTGCTTCCCTATTTGATGGCAAACGGTGGTGGTTGAGTTTATTATCGAATATTTGTGTGAAATAGGGATAACAGCCGAAATTCAAAAGGAAGACGGTGGGTTTAGAAGGAGGAAATTAGCATTATTACTGTCTTCCTCATAGGCGTTCCCCTCACTCTTTGACATGTTCTTGCTGTCAGAGAGAGAGAGAGAGAGAGAGAGAGAGAGAGAGAGAGAGAGAGAGAGAGAGAGAGAGAGAGAGAGAGAGAGAGAGAGAGAGAGAGAGAGAGAGAGAGAGAGAGAGAGAGAGAGAGAGAGAGAGAGAGAGAGAGAGAGAGAGAGAGAGAGAGAGAGAGAGAGAGAGAGAGAGAGAGAGCTCTTACGAATAAGTAGGTTGCATTGCTGAGTAGTGAGGTAGAACCTGAGTTGATCCTGAAGGGCACGGTTGGGGTCATCGAGTGCCGGGGTGTGTTAAATCTGACAAGCCATGAGAGTAAAACATGCACTGAGCGAAAACAAGAACTTGACAGCAAGCCCCCCCCCACCACTTCCACCCGGACTCCATCCAACCACATCTCCACCTCCACCCCCGCCCCACATCAAACCACCTCTCTCCCCTCTCCTCTGCTCTCATCGACTCCCCTCCCTAGAAATGCACTGGTGTACCTGTAATTCTGTCAAGGTACAGCATGTCCCTGCAGAAGGAGGCACAGGTCTGTGTCGTTTCAGTGGGTCGTATAGACTTTCATGGGTCACCAGACAGATAAGGGTTTGAGTAGAGAGCAGACGGCATGTTAATTATGTCTCCGATGCTTCAGGTTTCAACTGTGTACATAAGTATATGGGCTCGAAACGCTCTCTTGGAGTGCTTTTTGAGTGGCCCTAAATAGAACTAAAGCCAAAAAGTAATATAATGTCGCGCCCTTTGTTGGACAGAACCAGTAATTGATAAGCAGTGAAACTAAAAACCAATCTCTCTTGTTCTGTTGCCTCTTTTACTGTCCTTAATCCTAAATGTCACAGAGGTCTCTGTGTTAAGACATCATCCCTTTTCTTTTATTAGTTTCATTCTCACCAATGAATTATAACTTTCTTCTTTTTTTCTTCTTCTTCAACAAAAACGTTGAAGTCCAGTGACTCAGAGAAGAAGTGCTTTCCTTAAAGAAGATTTAAATCTGGCGTCCGGGTAGTGTAGCGGTCTATTCCGTTGCCTAACAACACAGGGATCACCGGTTCGAATCCCCGTGTTACCTCTGGCTTGGTCAGGCGTCCCTACGGAAACAATTGGCTGTGTCTGCCATGGGAAGCCGAATGTGGGTATGTGTCCTGGACACTGCACTAGTGCCTCCTCGGGGGGAGGGCTAACTGGGAGTAATAGCATGATCCTCCCATGTGCTACGTCCCCCTGGTGAAACTCCTCACTGTCAGGTGAAAAGAAGCGGAGGAGGAGGAGGCATGTGGTAGTCTGCAGCCCTCCCCGGCTCGGCAGGGGGGGGGTGGAACAGCGACCGGGACAGCTTGGAAGAGTGAGGTAACTGGCCGGATACAATTGGGGAGAAAAAGGGGGGGAGGAAAAAACATTGAAATCCAAAAGCGAAGTCCAATGAAGGGTCTCTGAAGCCTTACATCTTTTCTTCTTTTTTTTGTGCAAAGGAATAAAATAAGACCTTGTGTTTTGCGGAGAGCATGAAACCTATGGCTACTTTTGGTTTAATTTGTCTTCTGAGAGAAACGAGTGGAGGCATGTGCACACTGATAGCTGTTGTTATAGTGTACTGTATGGGTGAAAGAAAGCCGTTTCAATACCTTTTTTCCTTGGGATGTAAAGACAGCGATATACATGCTAAAGGTCAGGCTATAACCTTGTGAACACAACAACAGATGTGACTTTATCACAGTCACGCAGTGCATGCTTATGAAAAACTGTGCAGATTTCAGGGTTATCAATGTATGAGTGAGGCAAAATTGACAATTGCCAGAGTGAAACATGGAGATAAGATGGTGCAGCTCTATGCTATACAAACAAAGGCAAGAGTAAGGGATCATGACATCCAGCTCTTACTGGTCCCTGCTGAGATAAAATTAATTATTTTCCATGGAAATGCAATGAATGCCACTGTGCCCCATAGGTCACATTTCACTTTTCAAAGGTGGTGTGGACCTGGATGCAAAGGTCACCTGTCAGAAAGCTTTTACTGTGTCTCTTACCAACCAGTGGCCTGTTTTGAACATGACTGACTAGAACCATAACCTGTACAACATTTACAGCTGGTTTTATAGAGTAACAATGGTGCATGAAATACCAAGAAATTGTTTTGGAGCAGTATAGAATAGAATAGAATACTCTCCATTAGTCATTTTGTACATGCATACAAATGAAATTTATTCTGCATTTAACCCATCCTAGCTTTGTAGCTAGGAGCAGTGGGCAGCTGCCGTGCAGCACCCAGGGACCAACTCCAGTTCTTCTTTCCATTGCCTTGGTCAGGGGCACAGACAGGCATATTGACCCTAACATGCATGTCTTTTTGGTGGTGGGAGGAAACCAGAGCACCCAGAGGAAACCCACACAGACACAGGGAGAACATGTAAACTCCACACAGAAAGGATCTGGAATGGTCTGGGGTTCAAACCCAGGACCTTCTTGCTGTGAGGCAACAGTGCTAACCACTGGGCCACTGTGTATTTCTGTTCAGAAATACAATGCAGTTTGATAATTAACAGTATTTCCCCCCAGACTGTGACAAAATAATTTTATCTGTTCGAGGTAGAGCATGTTTTCCCCAGCAGTGGTGAAGAAATGCGAGTTTACTTGGCGGTCATTCAGATTTGTTAAACAAACTTCCAAACAGCCAGCACCCACTGTGCAAACTACAGCCCCGTACATTTCCGTTTGGTTAAGATAACATATTGTTGAAGCTTTAGGGAATGTTTTATGTTGTCGTTGGGACTAAATACTTGCTTGAATTCAACATATAAGAAAAAAGTAAGCAAATAGCAGGCATCCATGTGTCACATTGGAGATATTGATGTAGTCCATGCCGCTCCATGAAAAATTACTGATCATTCTGTTACATGTTATATTAACCAACCACAACAGATCACTGATGCATAAACTTCTGTTTCACTTTTTCCATGGCTGGATAATTCTATTTATGGACATTACAGTACGGGAGAGGTAATAATAACTGCGTCCAAATATAGAACAGCATTTCAACTTCCTGTGAAATTCCTGCAATGAGTTCCTATCAACAGAGGCTCATTGCTTCTGAAAAAAACCCCTCGGCAGATTAAAAAGCCACAGATGCCCCATGTGGTCCTTTTCACTCTGCACATCCACGCAACTGTGCCCAGCATCTGTCCTTCTTGTCATATTAAAGTAAACTGACACTTTGGCAACACCCTAAAATAAAAACGATGGTAGGTGTTGGGGGGGGGGGGCAAAAAGTGAGAATGGGTAGGAGCTCAGATGGGGCCCCTGCTGCACCCCACCAGTGAAATAATTAGCCCCCGGTTGACGTGGACTCCTCGTGGGATTCCACCGTGACATATTCAAATGAGTATTGGCAGTGGACGACACCAGCTGGGGGCCTCCTACAGGGAGCTACTGTGCTGTGCAGTGTACTGACCACAGACCATAACAAGAGACCCTTAAACTGAGCCAAGGGATGCATTTTAAGCACAGAGCTATTTTGCCGCCCTGCCCAAATGCAGTAAATCCATTATTCCCACCATCAATGGTAGATCTAGCATTCTGGACATGAGCGAGGACGGGTTTGATTCATGTTAAGGATCTTTTCAGGGAGGGGGTTCCCCCTTTTCTCCCCAATTGTACTTGGCCAATTACCTGATTTTCCAAGCTGTCCTGGTTGCTGCTCCACCTCCTCTGCTGAGCTGGGGAGGGCTGCAGACTACCACATGCCTCCTCCGATACATGTGGGGTCACCAACCACTTCTTTTCACCTGACAGTGAGGAGTTTCACCAGGGGGACGTAGCACGTGGGAGGCTCATGCTATTCCCTCCAGTTCCTCCTCCCCCACAAACAGGCAGCCCGACTGACCAGAGGAGGCGCAAGTGCAGTGGCCAGCACACATACTCACATCTGGCTTCCCCCTCCCCACAGACACGGCCAATTGTGTCTGTAGGGACGCCCGACCAAGCCAGAGGTAACACGGGGATTCAAACTGGCGATCCCCGTGTTGGTAAGCAACGGAATAGACCGCTACGCTACCCGGACGCCCTAGGATCTTTTTGGAAAAACGAACGATTTTGTCCTTTCAGCAGATGGTAAAAGATCACTCAATTCCACAGTCACACTTCTTTAGATACCTACAGGTTAGAGACTTCATCAAAAAAACAAAAACAACCTTTTCTTCATTACCAGTTCTGTCATGTAATGACTGGATCAATGAGGGTCTCAGTTGCGATCCATTTGTGAGAGGGTCAGTATCAAGATTATAGATCCAAACTATGGCTGCACCTTCTCTCAACCATATGAAGGAGCATTGGCAGGAAGAGTGTGAAGAAGATATCCCAGACGTGAATTGGCAGTGCTTTATTGAAAGGATTCACTCCTATATATGTATCATGCCTAGTTTACTGAAGTTTAAAGTTTGCCATAGACTCCATTTCTCCAGATCAAGATTCCCTAAAATGTATCATGATACAGATCCAAAATGCCTTAAGTGCCATCAAGCACCAGCAACACATGCTTTGGCCATTTTTGGTCTGCAATTTTTGACACATACTATCAAAATTTCACCAATGAAACAGACCCTGACCCTATGATTGGTACTTTGGTATAACTGCTGAGGTTGTGGAGCTCACAGCATCCCAATCAGATGTCATTGCAGTTTCGTCTTTACTGGCTAGACGACTTATCTTGCTGCATTGGGTGATAGATGTAATGGCCCACCTCAAATTGGATAAGATGAGATATTCCATTGGTGGCTCATGTAAAAAAAAATTTCAAAAAGTGGCAACCCTTTGTAGAGCATGTAAATAACCAAATCTGACCTAGCATTTAAATACCAAACCCTTGCACCCCTGTCCCATCCCATCCCCCTCTCACTTGTTGTCCTTTGTTTTTTTTTCTTCATTGGAAAGTATGTACATTGTCTTTTTTCACAATTTAAACATTAGTCTTTTCTTTGATTTTAACATTTTGACCAATTGGAAACCAGTGTAAAAACCCAATAAAGATCCTTTCGTATATAAACCGAGCCAGGTTGGAGTGCCTAAGGTTGTTTTATAGGTGGCTCTTTGGACAATATTACACCGTATGATTTGATGGAAACAACTGCAAAGTGGGACGCTGGTGTTCTCGGCAGTGATTCACCATAAAGACCCCTTGTCTATCAACCCACCCGCCTATCGACCCAATACCACCATTCATGCACAGCTACATGAGTGACTGTTGCGAATGGAGCACCACATAAGACAGAGGCAAATGGTGTGTGGGGGTGGGGGGTGGGGGTAACCAGACAATATTTAGCCCAATCCTGCATGAGAAATGCAAGTAGCAACCACACCCATATCCATTACAATAAACCATGTTCTGTGTGTGCAAATCCCTCCATGATCCCAGCTGCAATTTGGCAAACCCCCCTCTGGGAGAGCAACAGACTGAGAACCCAGTGTAACTACGGACAGGACCTTTCTCTTTGGCGCAGGAAATATCACCCCCCCCTTTTATTTTTTACAGACGTTATGTGTTTGTGTAAAATTGTGACTTTTGCAATCATGTACTTATCTGATGTTTGCTGAGGCCTTTTTTTGAACGCATGCTCAATAACCCAGGTCATTTGTTGCTGTTTTCCAGCACTGTAAAGGGGAGCTCAGAGGAGAAGAATGTTCTGAGTGCGTCACAGACATTTTAATTTATTACAACTAATAATATTCATATAGTATGAGTAATGACATTTAATCATAATTATCCTGCATCAGGTGACCAAAGCCTTGGCAGCCAGCATAGCTTGTGTGCAAATAGCCCCATCTTGTGGATGCATGATGCAGAAAAACAAACTGATTTTTTTTCTCCTTTTGCAGACAGTTATCTTTATTTAAACCAACAGAGGATATACATGATTGACATAAAAATGGCTCTAAGAATATCTCACTTGAGATTTAAAATAGATCACAACGAGGACTTGCACTGAACTTCACACAATTCTAAATAAAGACAAAGTTTCAGAATAAATAGTAAGTATAACTAACATTTGAACAGAACAGAAGCCTTATTTGCACACAGGAATGACTAAATGAAGAATTGTGCGTCTTTTGCACTTCTGCAGCGGTCTCTGATAACACCAAAGACAAAGTGCACCGTGTTAAGAAGCCACACGGCGGTCCAGACATCACAAGAGGAGTGCTAATAGTGCGAGTTTAAGGCATGTCTGCATTTAGCAGACCAAAGCCGCTGCTTCTGGAGTGTGTTTGGCAGAGGCGTAGTCATTAGTTAACTTCAGTCGATTCCAAGTTAGTTTCTGACTGGCGTGGAGCCTCCTTTGATCGTCTTCTTCAAACGGTGGTAGTTGGGCAGAATCCTCATGAGGAAATCTAGCTGCAGCGTTTGGGACTACAAGAGACCAGACGATTAAAACTTAAAAAGTAGCACCATTGGGTTGTTTATGAATCACATGTACCATATTTTGGCCCAAAAAGAGGTTTATGATAATAACCTCATGAGAAAAAATAAGCACTGATGGCAACAGACCTGCGGCCTTTCAGTCTGTACACGTCTCAGGCGGTTCGTTCCATAGATGACTGTGTTCTCCGGTATGACCTCACATGTCTTAATCTGGCAACACGCCCCAATGATGCAGCCACTGGTCAGGATTACGTTTCTCCCAAGGTCCGCTACAGTTTTGTTTTGTTTTTTTGTCAGCAAAAGAAAATTGACATAATGAAAAAGACAGTAATACAAAGTAAGTGCAAAATTGAAATTTGACCATCATTGAGAGTGCATCATGTTCTCACAGTATCGTGCATGCCAATATTCTACCTTTAGACTCGATCACATTGTGGTCTCCGATTTTCAAAGCTCGAGACACTGGCAGCGTAATTAAGGTGGGGAAAATATTGCATGTATGTAATGATCAACAAATACCGAACAGACGTGGCAAAAGTATGCATCCACATTTTATAACCTTTTTTTCAGTTGATAGTCACTGCAGACTATCTTTAAAGGATACCACATCCAACTTCAAAGACATTGTTGGCCCCAATTATCATGGTCTTGGGCGCAATACCCTTTGTGTCTGGCATGATATTCTCTGGATAACTAAAGATAAAACATTACCGTTACCAGAAGTATTCACCGGGGCAGTTTTGTACATCTGTGGACAGTTTGTGACTACATAGACGTGATGGTGTGTGGTACCGATTGATGATAAGTGCCTGCTCCTCAATCAGATTGCCTTCTCCAATAATAATGGGGCCCGCCTCTGCTATAATTCGTGACTTGGGGTGCACAACTGTCCTCGCACCTGTAAACACAAAAAAGGTCACTGCTGCTCGGAGGCCCCCCCCCCCCCCATTACAACACAGCGAGACAGAATTTAGCCAGTCAGTAAATCTGTATTTACACAGCACATTATAATGCAATGCACAGGAACGTTCACAGATGACAAGGAGGCAATGATGCAAGAAAAACAGAATAAATGAAAAATAAAACGTGTAAACCTTAACAAAGTAGAGTGAATCACATCTCACCAATGGTCACGTCCCCTTTTATTTCACTTTCAACACAGACAACGGCCCCAGCTGCAATTTTGACAGTGCTAAGAAAGACACACACACACAAAAACCCCCCATTAAAAACAAAAATCCAGCGAGGTCGTTTACGTTTCTACATACAATCCTGTATTAGGTCACGTCGCCCAGACCATCACCCAGAATTACATCAATCTTGGGCTCGTCTCTCATCTATTAAGCATCTATTATTAACAGGAATATGTAACTATTATCAGCTGGCTGTCAAACTGGGTGTTGCCATCGGTTACTTTTGCCAAACAAAAGAAGAGACGTGTATTGTGCCTGCCAGCTGACACTGTCCAATGATGGAGGTAAAATGCTAAGATTCGCCGGCTCGCACCGAGCAAAAGTGAAATTACGGGTTTCACATTACCTTTTCAGCGCATTTTGCTTGTTGACGTCTGCCATCCTTCCAGCCCGTATCGCCGGTTGATTATTTCGTCCTGGTTAGGTTGAAAAGCGCACGCGCAGGCTTGATTGGTTTGGTCTGGAGGTTCCGTGATACTCTGCTGCGCTCTGCTGGGATGTCAGCTGTACTGCAAGGAAGTCCGACCAAAAAGTAAAAAAAAAAATCCTGATTGAAACGGACTATATCGGCGGTTATAATAATAATAATAATAATAATAAATAAATCTTATATAGCGCTTTTCTAGCACTCAAAGTCGCTTTACAATAAATGGAGTGAAACAAGACGACGGATGAACATAACACAGACATACAGGGGTGGATGGGAAGGGGGGCTACGAGAGGGAGAAGCGGAAGCCACACACAACGCCAGCAGTTCTCCATCAGGTCCTCAAGTACCGCCAGTCCTATTGGTTTATCTGTTTTGTCAGGTACTAGTTCATCACATTCATCTCTTGTTCCAGTTGTTTCAGTCTCCAATCGGGAAGGTTTTACACCTGGAGCAACAGGTGGATGTAATGAATTACCAGGCAGAATAGAAAACCAGCAGTACTGGTGGTACCTGAGGACCTGACTTGGAACCACTGGACTGCACATTTCATTCTGCCTTCATATTCATCTTTGCTATTTCTGTTATGTAGCGGCACCCTGGCACAGTGGTTAGCGTGGTTGCCTCACAGCAAGAAGGTCCTGGGTTTGAGCGCCAGGGTAGTCCAACCTTGAGGGTCGTCCCAGGTCATCCTCTGTGTGGAGTTTGCATGTTCTCCCCGTGTCTGCGTGGGTTTCCTCCCACAGTCCAAAGACATGTAAGTCAGGTGAATCGGCCGTACTTAATTGTCCCAAGGTGTGAATGTGTGTGTGTATGTGTGTGTGTGTGTGTGTGTGTCGGCCCTGTGTGATGGTCTGACGACATGTCTAGGGTGTCTCCCCGCCTGCCGCCCAATGACTGCTGGGATAGGCTCCAGCATCCCTGCGACGCTGAGCAGGATAAGCGGTTCTGATAATGGATGGATGGATGGATATTTCTGTTATGCTTGTGTGCACTTAGAAGTAAACATTCATATTCCTTCCATATTTTGCTTCATAATGATATTCCTCCATACACATAGCCTTAGTTTGTCAATACAGGTTAATACTTAGCAAACTAATATCTTTAAAAAAAACTGCAATTTTTGTACTTAAGCAACCCTATCTTTATGGTCACTGGTCTAATGGCACCCTCCAGTCTGCAGCCGCAGTAAGATATACAGCCATGCTAACTACGATAAACAAAAATACCAGTTTTCTTTCTGTCAAAGCTCATTTTGGTTTCATTAGTTAACACAAGTCCACATTAGGAAAAAAAACAAACAAACAGGGCCAAACATAATTTATGTGGGGTTGCTATCCATTTACATCTAATTTTGTGCAGTTTAAAAACCTGCATGTGTTTAGTCTTGCTTTGCTTTTCGTGCAGTACCGCCATGTCTCCTTTGGGGTGCAACCACTGCCGCTGGATGGGAGCAGACATACCCCACTGTCTCCTACTGTCTGATTAGAATTTACCATTAATTATTCATGGCTCAGGACCCAGTCACTGGAATATGTATTTGGAAAAGTAACTGGGGAGTGTGTGTGTGTGTGTGTGTGTGTGTGTGTGTGTGTGTGTGTGTGTGTGTGCGTGTGTGTGTGCACGTGTGTCTCAGAGGGTTGTCGCTCAATTATAATTCCAATCATAGCTATTACAGGGACAGCCTATGCTCTACGTCTTATCACTATATATATATATATATATATATATATATATATATATACACACTATCTGTCTAAACGTCATCTCCTGGTAATATGACAGGCTTCACACATAAATTTGTTTTTCAAGATTGGAATGGTTGATACTGGTGGGAGGGGGTCACGCTGGGATGCCTACCAGTCATGATATGGATTTTGGTTTTTGTTTTGTTGTTTGTTGATCCTGTTTCAGTATTCTAACTTCACCCATTTGGTTCCTGCTGTGTTTGGCTATTCGACTGCATAGGTCTACCATATGCACATTTGCAGACTTACACCAATAGATGCAAAGAGAAGAGAAAAAGATAACATAAAAATCATACTGTGGGATGAAATATAGTGAAATAGCGATAAGGCTAAATATAATCAAACAGTATTTGTATAGCACATCTGTACACCAAAATGCAATGTGCTTTAGTTAAAGTGGACACATTAAATAAAACAGACATAAAAGAATAATTCATCAAAAATATTTCCTTAGTAAAATAGAAAAGAAGTTATGAAAACAGAATTTAATTTATTAAAATAACATTGGTCATGTCATTATGTTGGAAATGTAATTGTATCAAAATAGATTAGCAGATTATAACGCTCCCATTATATTCGCGGTCGCTTGCAGTTTGTGTTTCGGCCAGCAGGTGGCATGTGTTGAGATCGCTTTGGGTCCCAATGAAAATAAGCGCATAAATTATGAAATTCTTGATGTTTGAGATTTCTCCAATCAAAACAGGGACGCTTTTTTTAATTTAAAGGGGCTGCCTTGACAGTAGAGGTCTACGGGGTAAACGTATCTGGACGTGGGTGTTGCACCATAAATATGATTAAATATCTCAGAATATGGCGATCCCTGAATTTTGTTGCTCACTTCTCGGGAACATCCGGTTTCCGTCGTTCGGAAAAGAAGCGTGTAGGTGTGTTCTCAGAGATGCTTACGTTGCATGGCAGTGAACATGTCCACCAGGGCTGGTGGAAGAGCTTCTCATGATCTCGCCCTCATGGTTTGCGCTCGGAGCCCGGAGTGCCGTTTGTTTATTCCCTTCTCTTCCTCCTCCTCCTCCTCCTCCTCCTCCTCCTCCTCCCCCCTCCGGACCGTTCTCAACCACTGGACAGTCGATATATAGTCAGATTTCGCCATCAAAAGTGTTTTCCAACTTCGACTCCGACCGAGACAGCCTGGTGCTGTGATGTGTGCAGCTGTCAAACGCATTTCTCCGACTTTTGTTGGAGGAGGAGGAGGAGGAAGAGGGGGAGGAGGAGGAGGGCGGATCGAAACTGCTGCCGTGATGAAAAGTGAGAATGGGAACAAATGTCCGATCCGAAATCTGACTTGTTTCTCAAAACGGCCTGCCACAAAATTCTCGTTTTGCAGTGTTTGTACCGTTTTTTCCCCCAAATGGGATTGAAGAGGCGCCACTGGCTCATATGAAGGACTGACATTGGTGCGTAAAAAACTTGCCTCAAGTTGGGATTTTTCTTTGTGTGTGTGTTT
Source organism: Lampris incognitus (assembly GCF_029633865.1). Taxonomy (NCBI): domain Eukaryota; kingdom Metazoa; phylum Chordata; class Actinopteri; order Lampriformes; family Lampridae; genus Lampris; species Lampris incognitus. Next base: position 22,964,923 of record NC_079230.1, read on the forward strand.
TTTTTAAGGAAATATGCTAACGGTTGGATGAAACTGTAACATGGAGCAGTCGACAACCCTTGACATAGAGGCTCTGAAGGTAAGAAAATACGATTGTGCGGCTGAAATGATCAGAGATATCTCTCTTTTTATTGGTGAAGTCTCCTATGGCTTGACACAACAACAGAAAAAAATGGATGTCTGATTCTGCAACAGGCAACTTAAGGTTTGAGAGTCGTCATCGAAATGCTCTGAATTCGCCTGATAGCTTGCTGGGCCTGTAAAGTTTGGAAGCATGTTGGAGATGGTCGTCTGAAGAGTGTGTGTGTGTGTGGCATTTCTATGCACAAAGTTAATTCCGGTGACATTAACTGGTCGCAGCCGTTTGAAGCGAGATACCAGGCCATGTGACTAGCGGTGGTATTGTTGTAGCTGTGCCGTAAAAACACCCCCTGCAACAGGTGCACCGGTAGCGTGTCCGTCCCACTGCCGGGGATAAATGCCTCAATACCGATCAAAGACAGATTCAAACACGTGTTCTCTCTCGCTCGCTCGCTCTCTCGCTCGCTCTCTGTGGGCTGCAGGTTTGCACAAGTTGAAGCCTGCATAACTTGCACACAGTGCTAAACCTTGTGTGATGATTCCTAAATATTACTAATCCGCGCTCACGGGAGACCCGAAAAGGTTGGGGTTTTTTTTTTAAAGAATAAGCGTCGGCAGATTTGCGGAGTGCACACGAATTCACCTTATCTGCCCACTGCGTAAATCCTCCGTGCGTCATAAAAACGACGGTTCAGGGTGATGTGATCGCGTTTGAATATACTCTGCCTGCCTGCATGGGTCTCATTAGCATTCCGGTCTTGGAAGGGGGGGTGGGGGGGAGTAGTCACCTCTAGATACAGTAAAGCATCTTTCTCTGGGTGCTGCAGTGCAAAGGAAAATCAGTGTCAGTGTCCTACCCAGCATCCTCCTCCCCCCCCACTGTATCATAGCACTGCCCGTCCATGCCCTTTGCACAGTTGTTGTTTGTGCGTGGGCATTTCGGGATGCAGTTTTTTTGGCTATGGATTAAAAACATGAAAAGTAATTCCAGTAAGCAGTTTCTTATTCGAGTGGCACTTTCCATTCACTATATTGCTTGTTACATAATTTTCCTTTCTAGCTTCTTCTTTTTTTTGCGCTGCATTCTCACATTTAGTGTAAGTTTGAAACTAAAGGATGTTAATCAGTGTGACAGTGTTAATGTATGTGGTAGGCTTCATTACTTGGACTATATATATATACATATCTATATATATATATATATATGAGGATGTTTTGAAATGCCTTTTTTTTTCATTATTGTTGCAAAAGCTTTAACGTGTCTGGCACTTGCCCTGTGTGTTCGACCGGTGAATGCAAATGAAGTCCACGGGGTGCTGTCCAAAATGGCCCCGTTGGCTCTCAAAGGATTTGCTAAGGGATTAGGAAGGAAAGCTAGTGTACTGTGGCGAGGAGTCTGTCAGTTTACATCAGCATTTTGCCGTCTTTTCGACGCCATCATCAGTGGGAGAGGAACCGGTAGAGCTGCAAACGCTGGCGGGGGGGGGGGGGGCGGCCTCGCCTCGCCTCGCCTGATTCACATCGTTAATAAACTCGTGAAGAGTTTGTAAGTCAAAGCCCCCTATTCTGTTCACTGGACAGTTTGTCAGAGTGCATTTGCATCCACATTTTTGGAGCAGATGAGCTTGTCTCTAAAAGTAATAGCGCTGAGAGATCAGCTGCCGCTAACCCAATGAAAACTCTCTTTTTGAAAAAAAAAAAGCTCATCAAATAACTTTGGCCGACGACGTCCAGACGATGCACAGAGAAGTCTTGCAGGCATGCCGCTCTGACTGAACCGCTCTGACCTTTCTTTGTGGCGACCTCATTGAAAATCTTTCATCTCTCTCGGTCTCATACATAGGTTATCTTTTCTCTGCTAGCACGAGAGGAAAGGGCTTCGCCATCAATTGACAAAGAAAGGGCAACTATACCAGAGGGGGGGAGAAAATCAAAGCACAGACAGACAGGCTCTCGTCCTATTGTCAGCCCACAGAACTGACGCAGCCACCGAAATTGGATATCCATTTTCCAGCCAACTGACTACTGGTAACACCCTTTCTCACATGTGTGTGCACCTTTCATCAACAAAAATGTAGTTGTTTGTGTTATACATCCATCCAGTTGTTGTGCTGCTTCTCTCTCTCTCTCTCTCTCTCTCTCTCTCTCTCTCTCTCTCTCTCTCTCTCTCTCTCTCTTTCTCTCTCTCTCTCTCTCTTTGATTTTGACCTTTTGACCTTTTTTGGGGGGTTGGAAATGATGAACAGGCATTAGAGGTGCACTGATACCGATATCAGATAGCAGGATAAAATGGAGTATTGGTACCAGAGATTTTACCCAAGACTATAGGCGGCACGGTGGCCCAGTGGTTAGCGCTGCCACCTCACAGCAAGAAGGTCCTGGGTTCGAACCCCAGGGTTGTCCACCCTTGGGGGTCATCCCAGGTTGTCCTCTGTGTGAAGTTTTCATGTTCTCCCCGTGTCTGCGGTGGGGTTTCTCCGGGTGCTCCGACTTCCTCCACCATCAGAAGAAACATGCATGTTAGGGTTGATACTCCCGTCTGTGCCCCTGACCAAGGCAATGGGAAAAGAACTGGAGTTGGTTCCCGGGCGCAGCATGAAGGCGGCAGCCCGCTGCTCCTAGCTACACAGATCACAGCTAGGATGGATTAATTTGCAGTAAATGAATTTCCCCAAGGGGATTAATAAGGGAAACTTAAAACTAAAATGTGATACCAAAAGCCATTTGAGTAACTTATTATGAACAAAAGCAAAATGGCATGACTGCATTTGTGGCACACGGAAGCCTGTATTTCTTTAACGGTGGAACAAAAAAACTGATTCTGTTTGAATTATTTTGCAGATTTTCCTCAAACTAATGGTCTAAGTCTGCACTGTACAGCAAAATTAATGGATTGGATTGGTACTTGGTGTCAGCCAATACTTAAAAAATTCCTATCGGACTCAATATCAGCAATGAAAACGTGATTATCCTTGATGGGCATACATCCATAGATTCAGCAGAAGTACAGTAGAATCGGTTCTTTAATTCAACTTTGATTGTGTCCGTTCAACTTCCCCATTGTGCCCTCAGCTACAGATGGAAGGCTATTGTGTGGCGTTCCCATTCAGAGGGAATGCATGATGGATGAGGAGCAGGAGCATCCAGTCATTAGTGTATCTCAGATGTTTTCTTACCTCCAGCTGAGGAGGTCTTGAGGGACAGTTTTGGCATCACGGAGCGAGGCAGTGTCAGCCGATATCACTGATTACTATCATCAGGCATTAATAACGTCTCATTTTCTTTCATTAGGAGCCTCTCCCCTGCATTCTGCTGCCTCTGCACCGCATCACTGTTTGATCAAAACAGCATGTAGAATATCTACGCTAATTGGTGAAGATGAGGCACACTGGCATAGAGAAGGGGTTGCTGGGTAATTGCTAGCCTAGGATGGATCCAGCTGTAACATACGTTGCCAAAGCTTGGAGGACACCCCTCCTCCCCCAGCCTCAAAAAATGAAAAATAAAACTCACAGTCTCCATTTCAGGAGGATAGATGAAGTACCTAAGGCTGGACAATAAGTCAGTGTTATCATTTATCATCTTCCGGCGGTATTGTATCAGGATGTAATTCAGATATTGTCATGATACACAATTTTGTGGTCTAAATTGGTGTTAACGAGAATCGTTTGCGCTGTAAAAATGGCGTGTCAAATTTGAGACGAAACGCAGCAAATCCAAGGAGAAAACCCCCAAAACAAGCAAAATATTCTGCCAATGCAGTAAGATATCTCAATTAAATAATATTGCTTGAAACAAGATAAATATTCTCAAATCATGATTGAAAATCTTCCATAGTTCTTGACAAGTAAATGACTCTTGGAACAAGATAAGATAATTTTGTGTGGTTTAAGACTGTAAGACTTGTTCTGATACACAGTCTTTGCAGTGCATCTAAAAAAAAATCACAAAACGAGGGGTGAAATTGTAAAGGGAGTATGATATAAAAGTTAGTTTTGGTTTGATGTTATACTTGACATTACCCACTAAGCAATTTTGTGTTGCTTAAACCTCTAAAAGGCGTCTAAATGGTTTGCACCCGCATCGTCTAAACTAAAACCGAGCTAAAATTAGTAAAGAAGTTGAAGTCTTGTCGATGTGTAAACCTCTTAGCGGGAAAATGAGGGGCGTCCGGGTAGCGTAGTGGTCTATTCCATTGCATACCAACACAGGGATCGCCGGTTCGAATCCCTGTGTTACCTCCGGCTTGGTCGGGCGTCTCTACAGACGTAATTGGCCTTGTCTGCGGATGGGAAGCCGGATGTGGGTATGTGTCCTGATAGCTGCACTAGCGCCTCTTCTGGTCAGTCGGGCGCCTGTTCGGTGGGGAGGGGGAACTAGGGAGAATAACGTGATCCTCCCACATGCTACGTCCCCCTGGTGAAACTCCTCACTGTCGGGTGAAAAGAAGCGGCTGGCGACTCCACATGTATTGCAGGAGGTGTGTGGTAGTCAGTAGCGCCCCCCAGATCGGCAGAGGGGGGTGGAGCAGCGACCGGGGTGGCTCAGAAGAATGGGGTAATTGGTCAGATACAATTGGGGAGGGGAAAAAAAGGGGGGGGAGCTAAATAGCAACTACTAAAACAACAGCAATTACAAGTATTCTAGCACAATATATGGACTTGCATTGTGTTTCTTAGACAGTTAAAGTTGTTTCAGCAATGCATGGTAATAATTGATCAAACAGTTTGTTCTAAAAACGTGCCACATTTAGCACTTTTTAGCACATTTTAGATTTATCCTGAGCTAGGTGGAAGCTAACGTTAGCCGCTACGTTGATATCGGGTCTGGATACTGCATAATTAATGCGATGTGATGAACCTCAGCTGTATTCTAAAATGTATAGTATTTATGCCCAGGTAAGCAGATGTCATGCTGTATATCAGTATGGTGTAAACTCTCCTGTAATAATCTTGATTATAACACTTTGCATATCGCCTAGAACGAGAAGTGCCCCCATTAAAAGAAAAGTTTGGTTCTGTTGCAAATCTGCAAACACTCTTGACACATTACATAATCTGCCATAAAAGATGTGTTTTTTTTTTATAGCTCTTTTCACTTGAAGATGCATGGTGCTCCGAAGATGGTGCCCTATAAATAAGAGTGGCGTGTAATCAGGACTTTGCAAATAGGCGGTAAAAACGATCCATAGCTTCAGAGTGGGTCTCAGACTTCTCTGCTGCGGTCGATGTGTTGATGGTCCCCCTGAAACCGTTTGAATATGTCTGATGATGTCATTATGGTAAGATCTGAGCGCTTTGTGCCCGAGCAGGCCTCTGTAAACACAGGATGGCGTACGCTCAGAATAACTGTCGTCCCAGCATATGTGTTCTGATATATACGAGTGTCTGAGCGTCTGTCAGAGACTAAGGTTCCCCTTGACAAAATGCATATTGTTCAGTTTTACTGTTTTCAGGGGTCTGTTGTGTTTTTATTCATGCTATCTGGTCCTTGTTCCTGTGGTTGTTCATCAGTCTGTAGTTGATTATCAGCGTCCACGGTTTTCGAATTTCCGCCACGAAAAAGGAAAAACTCCGAGAGGAAAGGCAAGCTGTTGCTGTCTTCGTTAGAGATGTTGCAGCTACATGGGACATGTTAGTGAATATTGAGTTGTTTGTGGGAGTTGGGCGCCGCAGCTGTGAATGGCATTTTGAAATGATCAACAGACAAAACACCGACAGTCTCACTGTGCACTGTCTGTTTACTGTGTACATAACCAACCTTCAGGAGGCGTTATTCGGACGGGGTAATATATGCATTACAACTCTGCAAAAGAAACCGCAGAGTTCAACAGTGCTGAGAACAGTGGGCTGGCACGGAAATAGGAAGATAGGAAGTGCTGTAAGTTTTAGTTTCCCCTAGCAACAGAGGATTGAAAATAGTCTGGGGTTGCCCTGATCTGGCATAGCTGTCAGCCAAAACTTAAGTCTTGAGTCTTTTTTTGGGGAGGGGGGGGGGGTTATACAGTGATTTCATACCCTTCACATATTCCAACTGTTTGTAGAGATGTCCGAATCAATTCAAGAGGGTTTCGAGCACTCAGCATTGGTCGACACAGCACAAACTAAGGTTGAACGATATTGCAAAAGAATCGAAATTACGATATTTTGCTTTTTTTATTTGAGAGCCCCTTTGACATTGTATTCTTACAATGAATGTTGTTCTCTGCATTTAACCCATCCTATTGAATAGGAGCAGTGGGCAGCTGCAGGACCTGGGGGACCAACTCCAGTTCTTCTCTCCGTTGCCTTGCTCAGGGGCACACACAGGAGTATTAACCCTAACATGCATGTCTTTTTGAAATTGGGAGGAAACCTGAGCACCCAGAGGAAACCCAGGCAAACACGGGGGGGAACATGCAAACTCCACACGGAAAGGACCTGGGACGGGCTGGGGGTTCGAACCCACGACCTTCTTGCTGTGAGGCAACAGTGCTAACCACTGGGCCGCCGTGCTGCCCTGATATCTATTGTGGTATCTATTGCAATATTAAGTAAAATAGAGAATACACAATATGCAGATTTTAACTTAATGGGTCTCATTTGGAAAGATTTTATCGCTCCATCAATGATGAGGGTGATTTTAGAGAGGGAAATGAGGCAGCTGTTCATTATTCTGGTTGACTCAACGTGACTCCGTTGTATTCAGATAATACTCAACCATCAATCCAGGCTAGTCCATTATCAATACAGTGATTACTATGCACCTTGCTAATAGTCAAAGAAGGCAGCTCATCTGTGAATGAGAGAAAGAAGGATGGTGTCTCGAAAGGATTCAGGTGATTACAAGAGGCTTCATAGCACTCTCTTTATGAAGAATGATCATGACTGGTCATATATGCTGTGACCATGATGCCATTAAATCAGACTAAATTACGTTATTTGTCAGGTGGACTACCTTTTTCCTTCAAAGCTTAGTCACAAAAATACAAAACTTTCTAGCGTTTGATTTCTATCAAGCAGTTCATTAGGAAGGACCACACCATCAGCAAGATGCGAAAAGATTGATGTGCGTAGTTCTTGTAGTTCCTCCGCTTGCTGACTGCGTTCTGGGAGGCTATCCGCCCTAGCACCCAGGCAACGACGGACCCCTCAGGACCCTGCAAAGAGGAGGACGGAGAGGAAGAGACGGAGAGAAATAGGATAGGGGGTGCAGAACACGAGAGCGGAAGAGCAGGAGAGGGTTAGGTGGGTATTTATAGGAATCCCAAAGAGGTGTGGTTGAGAGTTGTGGTCCTGCACCTGAAACTTCACTAAATGAGCGTCAATAAAACAAGTTTTAACAAAACATGTGGGTGGACCCAGTCTGCCTCACTTTGCACCCTTTGCAAAGTGACTCGTGCAAAGGAGTGCAGTGAGATGTCAACGCTGACACGATGTATGTCGATGTTCAACACCGAGTCAAAAAGGCTTCAGTGTGTAGTTTTATTTTACACCAAATGCACAAGCTACAGGCTGCCAATACATACATGTATACAATACACCAGTTTGTGCAGTGTAAACCTTGTAACACCAGTTGTTTTGTGCTGGGGAAGTTTTTTTTCCATTGCGAGGACAACTTCAGAGACCCGGTTCCTGAAGTTAATAGTTTGCTTACCAGCCTCACTGCACTCGTGGCTTCCCCGACACAACGCCTTCGGCCCTCAGCTGTATCGGTAGCTAAATTGGAACCGCTGACATTTCTAGACCAGCGATATGGGTCATTTGTGTTTGCTGCAAAGTCACAACATCCATCTGTGGGAAATCTGCCACTACTGGCAGGCAAGGCCAACACTGTCGTTCCAGGAACCCCCTCACCCACCCCCACCCCCCCCAAAAAAATGGAATCACACTGTGGTAGTCTTAGTAGTGGATGTATTGAAGTCGTTGAAAATTCGTGTCAGGTTTTGTCTGAACCAGCAGCCAACACTGTGATTGCTTTGTTTGTCAGTGAAGTTCACCGTTCGCTCTGGCACCTCTGTGTCCACAGGCACAACAACAGGTTGAAGTACCGAAAACTTTCAGCACAAAACATGTCGGCAGGCTGGTGAATTGTGGCCCAGGGAAATCTCACCAAACAAGTTAATAAAGAAACACTGGCCCAAAATGTATTCACATTACCTTGCAGTTTGCATTAAAATTCAGATTTGGTGGACGTCCGGGTGGCGTGGCAGTCTATTGCGTTGCCTACCAACACGGGGATCGGCGATTCGAATCCCTGTGTTACTTCCGGCTTGGTCGGGCATCCCTACAGACACAATCGGCCGTGTCTGCGGGTGGGAAGCCGATGTGGGTATGTGTCCTGGTCGCTGCACTAGCGCCTCCTCCAGTCGGTCAGGGCACCTGTTCGGGGGGGAACTGGGGAGAACAGCGTGATCCTCCCACGTACTACGTACCCCTGGCGAAACTCCTCACTGTCACGTGGGGGGACGTTTTCACTGTCAGGTGAAAAGTGACTGGCGACTCCCCATGTATCGGAGGAGACATGCGGTAGTCTGCAGCCCTCCCCGGATTGGCAGAGGGGGTGGAGTGGCGGCCAGGACGGCCCAGAAGAGTGGGGTCGGAATGAAAAGGGGGGGGGACCCCAACATTTTTTTTTTTCAGATTTGGTCTTTTTTATTTATATGTCTCAGTTTGGTCAGTTGGTCAGTCCTTTATGATGTGATTAAGATTCAGGTCAGAGCTCACCGTGTGCATTAGGTACCCTTTCAATCGGCCTATAGATTTGGGGGTTTTTAAACGACGGCTATATGCAAAGCCAAGTGTTCGTTTGGTGCCTGCTAAACAATGCTGCCAACGGAGAAGTGTTCATTAACTGGGAGAGCAGATATTTCTGTTGATTTCTGGAGCTCGTGTGCTTATTTCTCCAGCTAGCCTTTGATCTGATGACAAGCGATCTCACACAGTCTCAAAAGCCTACAGTCAGTATGAATGTGCTTTGGAAATCAATCCCTAAATCATATCTACAACAAATATTGATTTGCTGGAACAAAGAAACACCTCACGTTGGCTGTAGCGCAGTTCGCAGCAAACGGTCCCGCTCCTGTCGTGCTGTGTGTGACAGTTGCATGTTCTTCCCATGTGAATGCAGGTTTCCTGCAGGTTTCCTCCTGTGGTCCCGTGTCATGTGAACTGGAGACTCTAATTTGCCCACAGGTATGAGAGGGAGCAGGAGTGAGTTTCAGGCTGTGTGTTGGACTGGCATCCTGCCCAGGGTGTTTTTCTGCCTTCTGGCTATACTTCAATTGGATCCAACCCCCTGTAGCCCAAAAAAAACTAGGTATTGGATAAAGAAAATGGCTGGAATGATGGATTGGATATTTCACTGTGTCCTTACTAAATTAATGCAGTATAGAATATAAGAATAGGGCTGGGCAATAATTCAGTATTATCATTGATTGTTTTCAGTGGTGTCAGATTGGAATGAAATTTGGATATTGTCATATTAAGCTACACCATTTTGCTGCCTAAATTAATGGTGATGAGAATATACTACCTAACATTTCTTGCTAAATGAGGTATGTAATATTTCAAGGAGTGTTATTTGAAAACATCAAACTACATTACCAAACAGTTCAATGTGATGAACCTTCTTGTATGTAGTGCAGATATTGTGATATATATTGATAATGTGTTAAATTCCCTATGATAATTGTGATAATATACTGTACTGTACATTGTACATTTACTGGTATGCTCTGTCATGTCCATCTACCTCAGGCATCTGTGTAAGTAACCTGTTAACATCTATTTCAGCATCTCTGATATATTCTCTGCACCATTGCAATTTATCAGCTCTTATTTTGCCCATATATAGTTAATCCTTATGTATATATCTGAAGATTGTTGTGTTGTAGTGTTGTTATTCTATGTTAAATACACTGAGAGAGCCATGAAACCGGAGTCAAATTCCATGTAGTGCAAACCTACACGGCCAATAATCATGAGTTTGATTCTGATAAGATGACAGGTTTCATGCTGCCTCCCTACATGTTTTTTTCTTTTTCTTGCTGGTCCCATAGTCCCACCCAGGTGCGGTATAGGAATTCTGCCACTATCTGAGCTGAGGTCAGGTACTTTTGCACCTCCATGAAAAAGTCATCAGCTGAAGGAGATGGGGGATCTCTGCCCTGCCAGTCTTAATGAGGGCCCGCCAGGAAAACATAGAAACTAATAACTCCTGACATCAGTACTCTATGCTAATGACCTATTAGCTATGAATAAAGCATGTGAGGTATGGATTTGGATCTCACCGAAGATCCCTTTGGGGTAAGCTATAGCGATGTGCAGCTGTGTATGCATGGCAGCTGTGTATGCATGAGCCTCCCGTGTCAAAATTTCATAGTCGGGATTAAAGTGTTTGATGCTCGCACTGTTGATAAACAGTTGGCTCCCGCAGAGACAAGAGAAACCAAAATACCCAGAAACTGAGAAAACAAGAAAAAAGTCTCTGGTATGAACGCTCGGCTCTGTCCATTCCTCAATTGCCAGGCAGCGGATGAACCGGGCCTCCGAATGTGCCGCTGGGCACTCGGCTTTATTCATTAGCCATGCAAGAGTGTGCGAAGAAGGGCAAAGCACGAATTCATCCATAGATAAAAAGAAAGGTGTTCACAGCTCGGCAAGCCTCGCAGCCTGTGATGGTGAGTTACACCCTGTCAACCTGCGGTCACAACCGGCTGGACAATAACACCTGCTGACACCCGGCTGGATGCTCACACCTGACATTCATCATCCCCTCTGATCTGAGATCAGAGCTCACGTGTAGTTGGTTTTGGAGAGCTGCCAGGTTTTGGGTCCAAAGTCAAGTGTAGGCATTGAAATGACTCATCACAAATTCAACCTCCTCTCTTCATTACCATTGACTGGAAGAAACGGACCAGTAAATTTGTTTATGACACAAAATTTAATATATGAGGAACGTGCTCGAAAGATGCTCTCCCATCAAGGTTGGCATAAACAAGCCCATGGGCTGATTTGATTTTATATCCTGCCTTAAGCAACACTCTCCATCAAGTTCGTATAATTTGTTGGTCCAGAATTCCCGAAAGCTTGCCCAGACACAGTTAGCGCTAACTGGATGCGAAATAATTTCCTTTTTTTTTTTTAAAGGTTGATGGGCGAGAGGGTTCACAAGAACTCGGTGTAGAGGGCGAATAAAACAGGAAGTTGTCACTCACGGTGACATTTTTGTTGTTGTTGTTGCTGCTGCTGCGAACACCGGGATTCATTTCGATAATGTCAATATTTAATTAGCGCTAGGGGACCAAGCTGTGTCACGCGTTGTTATTAAATCCATACAGTTGACCTTTCAGGAGGAAGTGGCCCGTCCATACATGCTTATGACATCCAGAAATGTCAAGAACATACACGTCCGTTCACTGATGTAAAAAGGAAGAGGCGACATGCTTTTCAAGAGCTTTGGTTTTTTGGGTTCCTTGCGGCCTTCAAGGGCCTGCTTTTATTTTCACATCTCATTTCACTTGATCGTTTGCGCAGCAAATCACTCCCCTGCCGCCAATGACTGACGATCCCCTTCCCATACATTGGCAGCGAAGATGCTTTTGTTTAAATGAGATCTCTGATGTGGTAACTGTTGTCAATAAAATCAAGTCACCCAGATAACCTTGTCTGTCAGGTGCAAAGCGTGATGGATTATTCCACTATAGCTTCATTTTTTTTTAAGATTGTCGAGCTAGTTTGTGCCAAAGCTGGAGGTAATGCGTGGATACAGTTAATGTGTGTGATGCGAAGGGTCAGTTTGTTAGAATAGGCAATATGTTCAGATGTGTATTCAACCATCTGTGTCAGTGTTTTTGTTTTATGTCTCAAATGGAGCAGAGGAATCTGACCAAGTTGTATCTGTATTGTATTGGATTGTGTTGTAATCTGCCATGAGTCAGATACAGAGAGGAATCCTTTCTTGGAAAAACAGGGTAAATCTCACATCCCCCTGTAGTTCATTTTCAAGTGGGATCCTCGAGCCCCTCGTAACTGTAATCAGTTATGGATCCATGGATCCACCTAAAAAACTGCTGTTGGGGCGTCCAGGTGGCGTAGCGGTCTATTCCGTTGCCTACCAACACAGGGATTGTCAGTTCGAATCCCCGTGTTACCTCCGGCTTGGTCGGGAGTCTCTACAGACACAATTGGCCGTGCCTGCGGATGGGAAGCCGGATGTGGGTGTGTGTCCTGGTCGCTGCACTAGCGCCTCCTCTGGTCAGAACTGGGGGGAATAGCTTGATCCTCCCATGCGCTAGGTCCCCCTGGCATTTCAAAAACGTTGCTCTCACTCCCTTGCTCTCACTCCCTTGCTAAAATCTCCCATGCAAGCCGGGGGGGGGGGGTCATAGAAGCACATTTATTAACTCTATACATTATAAGCATATTGCAATAGAGAGGACAGGGTTGACGTGCCCTTCGGAGCGTTTAAAGAGGGCAAATTTGTCTCGCCGATTGATTTGATCAATTTTTGATGTAATACCCTTGCGGCTGGTCGATCATGTGGGCATGGCGTGGGTATATTTCCCTGCCTGACGGTAGTGAAATCAGAGTCCCGCCCGCCTCTCGCATCAATTTGCTGGCGTTGTGTGAAAATGCTTATCTCTGCGAGTAACCATACATACATACCGCTGTTTCCCTTCTTTCTGTGCATCATGTCCATTTGTGGTTGGGGTTTGGAGGTGCTTATCTTGACTTCCTCGCCCTTTCTTGCTTGTCGTTTTGGAACTGAGGTAAATTGATCAATACCCCAAACGATAGTAAAGTTATCATAAAACCCATAAAACCCTGTATATTTCTGTTACGGCAGTAGCCCATCATGATTCATGGGAGAGCCGAACGATGTTGAAAAAAATTAACGGTGTGATTTTTTTTTATGGTTGCGTTATGTATTATGATATTAAAGAATAAAAAGGAGCTACATAATTTCACCAGATATATGCAGCTTTTAACTTTTAAAGCTCCATTTGCCAAGAATTTATCACTTCGGCAATGATTCGGGTGATTTTAGAGAGGAAATAAGGCAGTTGTCCAAGAAGTCATTAAATCGGACTGAATTATATTATTTGTTATATGTAGCAACTCTTTTTCCTCTTCAGGATTAGCCATAAAAACAGCGGACCTTGTTAGATTTTGTTTCCTGTCGAGCAATACGGCAAAGTGTTTGAGCCCAACATGAACGATGGGCCCAGTTTGTCCATACTTTTCAGTGTAACTACTGCACACGTGCATAATGCAATGATGGTTCTGAAACACTATATACCTCAGCCCAGGTTCAAGGTTCATCATGGCTCCAATCTCGATCTCCGTTTCAGATTACCCAGGAGCAGTACATGCTGGCATCCCAGTCCCTGCACCTCCAGCGACCGGGCTGCGGTGTGGTTTACCCGGTGGGTCTGTATGGCTGGAGGAAGAGATGCCTGTATTTCTTCTTGCTGCTGCTCCTGGTCATCATGATAGTCAACCTGGCCCTCACCGTGTGGATCATAAAGGTCATGAATTTCTCCGTGGTGCGTACAATCTGTCTTGATAATTCTGTCTTTGGGCTGGGAAGGGAGGTGGTGTGAACTGAATTCAACCGTGGGCATTACCGAAGAGACTGATTCCCAAGTTTCAGCATGTCTCCCGCTTGTGACGTTTCAAGATAAACAAGGGCCTCTTGTTGGCTCCCTGTTAAGGTCCCCGCTCTTTGGACCAGTCTTCTGCAAGCGATGCTTTAAATGCAATGTCTATATGAATAATCAAAAAAGCATGGATTATTCAAGGATTATTGAGCATGCCTAAAGACAAAAAAGCATGGACATAAATATAATTACCTTATTTGTCCTCTGCAACCCTGAATTGGATTATGCAGGATAGATGGTGAATGAACTTCGATCCATAATAAATGCAAAGAAAAAAAAAAGACATGGCATCAAATATAAAACTATTCTATGAACATCACATGAAAAAAAGATGACAATGCGTTTCAAGGTAGCATACAACACAAAGTTAGCTTTTGCTCATCACTATTTTGGCCTGACAAAAAAAAATAAAAAATGACGACAACAAAACAGTTCAAGTTAAGCACAATGTCTCGAGGCGTGCGTTTATAGTGTGTCGAGGTATTTTCCGCGGCTCACTTTCAAAATATTCAGAAACAGATAAGTCGACAAAGGCCAACTTTAGTGCGGTATGTAGGTCAAGTGTAGATTTTCAATTATGTGCATATAGAATCTCTCGTCCTGACCTTAATACAAAGTCTGATGGGAAAGAATTGTGTTTATGCCATCTCATTTAAAACCATTTATAAGCGCCATCTCCCAAGCCATTCGCATTTCCTCGTTTGGATTTGGTACAAAATTAGAAAAGAATTGGAAGCGGGGCCAGCTGACACAGAATGTGTTAATCTCGGGGGCGTCAAAAAAAGGAAAGAGAGAGAGAGAGAGGGAGGGAGAGAGAGAACCGAGCAGGCAGATATAGAAAGCCCCTGTGACATTTTCAGGGACAATGCACACAATCCACCATTTTGTCAACAACTCTTGATGGCAGCCCCCCCCCCTCTCCCCAGCCCCCCCCACCCACCCACCCCCGCCCTCCACCGTGACGGATGCGTCCCCCAGACTATCTTTATCACTCCTTCACTCCCTCGCCTCCCATCAATCTGTGTCGTGGGTAAAAGACCTTATCAGTGCTGTTGGTGTCGCTTCAGAAAATGTACTTCACTGCTCACCATCTCTCAGAAATCATCCAGCTCAATAGAGAAAACACGCCTGCCGACGCCCACCAACCCCAACCCCAAACCCCCCCCCCCCCCCGATACACATGTCTCTATATTGGAATCAGAGTAAGTTTGCTTGGGAGCAGATACGTGTTGGCATGAAAGCAAATGCTTACCCCCCCCCCCCCTTTTGTTTTCCAAGTCTTTCAGTGACGGCAGAATAGAAGTGGGCATGTTTACCTTCTTCATTAAATGTCGAATGCCGCTTGTATCTCCCATTTCTGTCTTCTTTTTTTTTTGCTTTTGTTTTTTTTAAAGCTATACACCAAACTCTCTACTCCTACTAATCCACCTGCTGCCTTTGAAGAAGTATATCACAGTAAAAAACAAACACCTTTTTCTAGCAGCCCTGATGGAAAATGGTTAATAATAATAAAGTGTTTATGTAACGCCATCTTTTTTGAAAATTGCTGAGATCCATAGTTTTCGCATTCACCAGCGCAATTAAATTGGTCTGAATTCATTCCAGTCTGCTTCTCCTCGTTGTGGTCGTGCAGGGCTGCAGACTTCAATCAGCGTTTGCTTGTTTAACAGCCGTGCACCATAAAACAACTCGCATGAATATAGGAGTGTCTCTTGTTTTTGTTAGTGTTAACTCTCAGTATGTCACAGTCCCCCTAAGATCCCTCCCGCCATCCCTCCTGTCTCCCAATTACTCCATAGCTGCCACATTAGCCATGGTTTGACCGAGTCTGCCTCGCATTGCACCTCACCTGTCACCCCGACACTGCCGGGCATCTAAAGCCACAGTCGCCTCAGTCTGTGATGTCCTACATCTGTTCTGTCACTCAGCGGTGCCTGTCCACCTGCCTGTCTGGCAGGCCTGCATACATGCATACACATCCAGGCGCTGCCTGCCAGACTAATGCAGTCCAGCCACAGGAGAATTCAATACATGTATGCTGCAGGGATGACGTGTGAAACCTAAAGGACCGTACCACCTTTCTTGCATGTTAACACCATTTACGACATTACTCCTGACTTTTTTTCCAAAGCATACTGCCCCCCCCTTTTTTTTTTGTAGATTTTTGAGAAATTACCCAATTTTCTTGTTTCTTTTCATTTAAGACCCCATGAAATGGCTAGCAGTGTTATTTGATTCTGCATCTTTATGAGTTTCCTGTAAAAACAAGAAGCTAGGGAAGGACTTGTTGCAGATATTGATTGATATTTACAGTAGCCAATAGCACTGAATGTGCTGCAAATGGAAGAGGGCCCCACGAAACGGTGTCCAACACAATGCCAGAAGGTGGGCCTTCTGATGTGTACAGCGGTGGGCGGCAGGAACTCTGGATGCATGCTAGGCATGCTAGGCCCTTCTTGCGGATCTCCCCTAGCCAAGGTGACCCACCGGGGGTTGCAAGAGCAAGCATAACAAAAAACCCAGTGACAGGGCATCTGGGTGGCGTGGTAGTGTATTCCGTTGCCCACCAACACAGGGATCACCAGTTCGAATCCCCGCGTTACCTCCGGCTTGGTCAGGCATCCCTACAGACACAATTGGCCATGTCTGCGGGTGGCAAGTCGGATGTGGGTATGTTTCCTGATTGCTGCACTAGCGCCTCCTTTGGTCGGTCGGGGTGCCTGTTCAGGGGGAGGAGGAACTGGGGGGAATAGCATGATTCTTCCACATGCTACGTCCCCCTGGTGAAACTCCTCACTGTTAGGTGAAAAGAAGCGGCTGGTGACTCCACATGTATTGGAGGAGACATGTGGTAGTCTGCAGCCCTCCCCGGATCAACAGAGGGGGGTCAAGCAGAGATCGGGACAGCTCAGAAGAGTGGGGTAATTGGCTGGATACAATTGGGCAGAAAAAGTGTGTGTGGGGGGGGGTCCAAGAGAAAAAAAATACAATGACGACCGTAACTGCTAGCTAGCATGTAGGTCCTGTGTGCCGGTCGGTAACTGGCAGAATTTATAGTCACGGGAGAGGGACATAAAAATTCAAGAAAGTGTTTCATTGGATGCAAAATTAGTATACGCCCCTGAGTGCAGGATTAGTCATCAACGCTTTATTTTCATTTTCTAGGAAATGACAAACTCTAAAATACCATAAAGAGTACCTACAAAATGATTTTTTTTTCATTGTTGGGCCAGGTGACGATCAGTGCAAGGCATATGTGATTAAAAAAAAAAACAAACTTAAATACCTATTTTTGATTTCATGGGAACTTTAAAATGAGAAACTCACTTTCTTCACCATCTCAAATCAATCTTCGCTTTCAGCCGCATTATCCTGCAAAGCTCACGTAACTTCGACAAAAGATAGACGCGTCTGAATGTTCCCTGTGATGGATTACCTATGTCAAGCAGGTTTCAGGTCTTTACAAGTTGATTTTCATGTCGTGCAGAAATGAATGGAGGCTGCTGGAAGATGGGGGGGGGGGGGGGGGGGAAGCAGTGAAAAAGTCTAAAAGACTATGGTGTGCTTTGGAAAACAGTCGGGAGTCATTTGAATTTTGTGAATAAACGTGCACAAAGAGTCAAAGTGTTACCTTTTTGTAAAGCATTTTGGCGTTAACCGCCTTTAAAGCTCGATTCAACCTGACCTTGGCTGTTCAAAGTATTATGTCAGATAAGAACAGAAGGGATGTTTATGGCTGTGTTGCAGGATGGAATGGGAAACCTCCAGTTAAGCCGGGAGGGGATTCGCCTGGAGGGGATCTCAGAGTTTCTCCTGCCTCTCTACGTGAAGGAGATCCAGTCCAGAAGGGTAAATTGCTCCGCTGCTGTTCTCACTAACCTCAAGTTGCTTGTCGATCAATACGGCGTGGCACCGCTGAACTGCGAATGAGTACCGTCAGCTGCAGTGAATGTGAAACGCTCCTATAGAAAAAAGGGCTTGCCAAAAACCATTGAGGTGCTGGTATTGATGTCAGGGTGTTGAGGAAGTATGATCGATTCATCGACAACAAAGGCCAACTTCCCTCCACAGGGCTTGAAAGCACTTTGATGTAGCCTTATGATTCTGCATGGTGCCTCACTCCCAGAGATTGCTCGTTTTCTCTCGCTCCCTTACTTCCTCACCTCTAACCGCCACTCACTCTGGCCAGTATTTTCCTCTCCGTATTTGCCCCCCCCCTTCATTTCCTGTCGTCCTCCAGCGGCGCGCTATCGGGGGCTCCCATCAGCAGGAGATCTGTAATAGAGGCCGCCTCTCGGCCGCTCCCAGGCCACATACGCCCCTGCTGGAGATTACAGACGATTACTGGGGGGGGACCAGAGTACCTCGCTGGATTTCCAATCAAACCCATGTGATAAATTCCCCCTCCACTTCCTCTCTCCCTCCCTCATCTCCCCTTTGATGTTCAGTAGATTAACCAACACAGCTCCAGCACAAAGTTCGTACAAATTTTCTTCTCCCACACGGATCATAGACACCCAGTTGGATCATTCCCCTTTCAGTGATTAGGCATGGTACAGAAAGCAATTTCAAGCACTGGGAGCCGGGGTTCCATGTAGATTTCATTTCTGAGGGACGTCAATGGAGGCAGTGGCTGGATAGTGGGTGTGATTTGCCACAGCAGATTGAGAAACAACTTATAATTGCCCACTCGGAGTGTTTGATGTTCCAGCATGAGCTAAACGTTTATTTGAATATATAATGGCGGTGCACTTAGCAGCTAACAAACACCTCAAGGCCATTGCATGCACTCTCGCTGAACATTAGACAAAGCCAATATTTCATACCCTGATGTGGGCCAACACACAGTGGTGCAGCACCGCCTGTGGACGTTTTTACTGTCTTGTTTTACAGACGGACTGTACAAGGGCACCCTTATCTGCTGGCACCAGAGGTATTCGCGGTGCAAAAATCTGTGGGTCACTCAATATTTTTCACCTGAGGAGATACGTCAAAGCATTGAGAGAGCAGGGATTATGGTTATCCAATGAGTGGTAGGGAGTCCACATCGCAGTGCACGGCGCCCTTTTGCAGTCAGATAACCACCGTTGATCAATAAGCTATTACCACAGAGAGCGGTGGACACAGTTGTAAAGTGGAGATATCTTATGAGAGTAAAGTACTAGTATTATATTTTATGTCAGTTCAACCCAAGCTGTTGTTGTGAATGGGTTTCAGTTTTTCCACCTTAAAATTTCATACATCAATAACCAGACCAGTTTCGCATTTATTTATAGAATCAGCTTCCTTGTCCCCTTCTTGGCATGGCCTACTGCGGCTGGCAATGAAGCTGAGGAGAAATAGCCATTAAATCAATTTCCTGAAAGCTGTAACCTTTGGTTATGGTGTTTTACATCGGTAAGACTTCGAACGGTTCAGAGTCCCTTTTTTTTCATTTGTAGCTGCTGTCGACCGGCAAACAAAAACTACAAATAAATTGATATTTATAGTAATTAAATTCATAGATATCAGGAAGGGCAACAGTATTAGTATTGCTGCTACAGGTAATGTGAGGACATCATGATAATGCAAGCAATGCGGCAGCTCGGCGGCATGGCTCAGGAGGTAGAGCGGGTCGTCCAGTAATCGAAAGGTCGCTGGTTCGATCCCCGGCTCCTGTGGAGAGCGTGTCGAAGTGTCCTTGAGCAAGACACTGAACGCTTCCTTAACTGCTCCTGATGAGCAGGTTGGCACTTTGCATGGCAGCCTCCGCCATCAGTGTGTGAATGTGAGGTGTACACTGTTAAGCTCTTTGAGTAGTCGGTAGACTAGAAAAGTGTTATATAAATGCAGTCCTTTTACCGTTTATAGCTGAAAATTTTGGTTTGAGGGACCAAGTGAAGATTTTCCTGTTTAAAAAGAAAATTAATCTTTTCTACAAAGTGTTATATTTCACTATGGTACTGAATATTTACTCAACAAGGGTTTTACATGTATCGGTTAACTGGGAGGCATCTTACAATGAGGTATGCATTGGGGTTTACTAAACAACTCATTTATCAATATGTTATAAATCAGTAATAAGATGTTAATAATGATAATAATAACACATTTTGGGTTACCAGGTTGGGAGTCCTCTTGGGTCTCCATATACATTCTCTCAGAAGCCATGTGATTAAATAACGCTAGCTGAACCATTTACCACTACGAGTGCGTGAAAATAAACGTTTGTATATGAATTGCGTGATATTTTCTAGTTGTGACAAATGTATATTTGTTGCGATATTTCTATGCCGCTCACTGAGAATGTGACTTGGTAAAAACCACACCGGTCACATGATTTCTGAGAGCGTGTTCACGGAGCCTCTCATATCGATCGAATGTGGGCTCCCAACCTGGCAACCCAAAAAGTTTTATCATTAATGCATTATAACCTCTTATCACTCACTTGTAATGCACAATTAATGAATTAAATTAGTTTTTCACTTATAAAGTAAATAAATCCTTTATAAAGTAAAATGTAAAATAGTACCATTAATTAAGTATCATTATGAGGCAAAAAAAAAAGGCTCCTAGTAGTCTGTCACCATTGATTAGCAGAGGGGATGCTTCCCAGTTTAACTGATCTTTACCATAGAAACCAGTATCTCAGCAACTCAGGCGGGCACGTCCACTTCCAGTCTTACCGGTGGCCAATTAAACAACCACATCTCTTTAATGTATGCTCCTCAGGGTGATCTGAAGCAGGAGGAAAAGCCTGTGATCACAGATATGCTTATTAGGGGTGAGACTGCTTTTATCTTAACAGTCACTTCTCATCATGGTTTGTCAGTGTCGATGTTTCGTGATTTAGTCACTTCTCTCTTTTATTCAACTGCTTTGCAATATGTTCAAATTGAGTAAATCTTAGTGCACCTGTAAATATTTAAAGAAAAAAAACAACAAACGCTAGTCACATCTTTGACTGGCATTGTCTGGTAAAACAGATCAGCTGCATATTCTTTTGCATTGACGTGGACAATATCTGATGCCGCTCGACTGGAAAAGCAGCCAAAACAAACGCTGGGTAAATTTGTCTCGGTGAGCAATAGAATACTAAATCTTATCAAAGCCACGCGTGTAAAACATCTGCAGACATCTTCCGTCTGAATTTAATTTCTCAGTCTGGCAAAACAATGTGCGATCCAACAGCCCAATGCACAGATAGACTTAATGAAAGCTCTGTCATTCAAATGGCTGGCTGTCAGTGTTGTCTGTGGTCTGTAAATAGCAGCAGCAGCAGCAGGTGAGACTCATCGGAGTGAAACCTCCTCCCGGATGAGCGCCTGTCTACTCACACTGACGGCGGTGACAAAGACCACCTCGACGAGCAATTATGAATCCCAGTCGAGTGAATTGGAGCTTAAATCATTCGCTCATTTCACTGTAATTGTTTAAAACCGTTTGGAAAAGGAGGGAAAAAAAGTCTTTTGAATAATCTGCTGTAGAAGATCCAGTTTGTCCAAAACCAATTAAATTCGGGTAAGTATTGTCACTGAATTATTGAAGCAAATCATTGTGAAAAGTAATCAGAAACCGATGCGGATGCCTTCCAAATCACCTTGTAATATCTGATTAGCAGCTGGCCAACACGGTAGCACATTTTCATCTCCTGGCATTATCTGTTCATTATGTTTACCTGCTGCATAGACCGGCGATGCTCTTACACAATCACAACAGACCAAATTCTACTTCTGGATATTTTCAAGCCCCAGTTTGGTTTGGTTTACGCAGAACGATGCTTAATTCGAAGCAGCATCCTTATATAATGCTTTTTAGGACATCTCTTAGATATATGTTCAGTGTAAGAATGTGGCTTGTTGTGCTCGAGCCTTCTGCTGCGATGCCTTCCATTGTATGCCGGGAAGCGTCCTTTGCTTCGCAGCCTCCGTGGTAATATTTCAGTCTGACAGGGCCCACTTCTCCGACAACAACAGGCTCCATTTATGTGCATTCACTCTGATCTGCACTTGACCTTCCACAAGAGGCACAATGACTGAAACGCCTTTCATGTCTTCCCAAAGAAGTGTTCAGGAGAAGAACGGGGGACTCGCGAGCCGCTGCCCCTCGGGGAACCGCTGAAGAGCAGTAAACTCTTCTAAAAGCGATACTTCAAATCGACCAGTCTTGAGTTTCCCCGCCGCCGCCAGCAGGCTTTCCCACTCGACTTCTCTTCAGGGCGCTCCGTTATAGAGGAGCGATTAGGGAATGAAAAGGAACGGTGTGACCTCTGCAAAGCCAGAGAGTGGATGAAACTTGGCAGTCAGGCGGATGCCTCTTTGGAGAACGCACAATGAAAATATTAATTGCAAACATGATAATCTATAGCTTATATAACAGCCACTGTCTTTCTTTTTTTATTATTATTTTGGATGGTCCACAATTTGAAAAATGTTAGATATGATTTGAAGTTGGCATTGTAAAAGTGTAAATCAGACAACTGCAACAAGAACAAAATAGGCTACCACAAATTTTGTTAAATATTTTTAGATTTTTTTGTTGTTGTTCTGTCAGTTTCGTGAGCTATAATTGAGTTATCTGTCAGGCCCGTGGGGCTCAGTTCATCCCTTATTCACTGAAAGAGCAGCCTGAGTATTAAGTCAGCATGCACTCTCAGTTCCTCCAGTACTAATTCGGTAATAGCCCCGATGTTCACTTCTAAAGCACATCCAGGGATTATAACGCCACAGTCATCCAACAAAGGGATCGCAGGTTCGAAGCCCCATGTTACCTCCGGCTTGGTCAAGCGTCCCTAAAGGCCGTGTCTGTGGGTGGGAAGCCGGATGTGGGTGTGTGTCCTGGTTGCTGCACTAGCGTCTCCTCTGGTCAGCCAGGGTGCCTGTTCAGGGGGGAGGGGGAACTGGGGGGAATAGTGTGATCCTCCCACACGCTACGTCCCCCTGGCGAAACTCCTCACTGTCAGGGGAAAAGAAGCGGCTGGCGACTCCACATGTATTGGAGGAGGCATGTGGTAGCATGCAGTACGAGGGTGGGTCTTTGAACTAGAATAGGGATCGATTGGCCACTAAACTCGGAAAAAAAGGGAAAAATTAGGAATAAATAAATAAAGCCACAGTCATGAGTGTGTGTGTGTTGCTTGTGAAGTTTACATCGGTGTGCAAATATTTACAGTTACAAGTGTTAAGACATTCCTCTGTGCCGATACGACAGTGTCCACTCGAACCCATTAGCATTTGCTCAGGGTCTCCTTTGCACAGTATGTGGTTTGTGATGTGCATGGAGTAGTGATGCTCAGGTCGACCCACAACCGGCAGGTCAGGTGGGTTCGGATGAGCATTCCAGAAAATAATCACGGGTTCGGGCAAGCGGGTCAAAAAGTGACAAAACAGCGCTCCGAGTTAAGTTAATAATAACTTGTAGAAACATTGTGTGCAATAGGCTAGGTTGTATATTACTAGTCCAACTTCTCTCTCTCTCTGTCTCTCTCCCACACACACTGTGTGTGTGTTTGAGAGAGAGAAAGAGAGAGAGAGAGAGAGGGAGTTCATGTCTTTAATGATAGGTTACTTGTTTTGCTGCTATTCAACAATACAGAACACCATTTGGAACAATTAGTGTGTTTATTCAGCAGTCCAGACCCAGACACCATTAGGCGGAGATACAACAGGCTACGTCTTGCAATCAGTGTGTCGTACTGGGAAAACAGCCCAAAAATGAAATAGTGCAACACTGCTCGCTGTGCTGAAGCCTGGGCTATATCTGGAGGTTTGCGGGTGCGGGTCGGGTTCGGCTGGTTAATTAACGCATATTTTAGCTGGTCGGCCGGTGCGGGTTGGCTCTCATAACGGGTCGGGTGGGTGTGGGTATAATTTTGTTTTTTTTTTAAACCCTGAGCCACCCCCACACTCAACAAACATTAATCTGTGCAGTGATCTGTCAACAAGCAGTGCTCTAGCAAGGTTTTGCAATTACTAGAGGACTTTTGCAGGAACGCACAAAAACGTGTACAGCTGCCTTATAATGTGTGTTTCACTTAGAAGTACACTTTATGCCTCTGTGTTAGACATAATCTGTCTCTCACTTGCTCATACAAGACACAGGCACACACACACACTATAAAACCACTGTTATGCTCTCTAAATCTGCAGTCAGGAGTACAGTTAACCTTCCACCATCTGATGAAAACACACTCCCACCGCTCCACCACACAAACCTTGTATCTGCATTTTTCTCTCCTTTAGTTCATCTTGTTATGTCTTAATTTAAGCTAATTTCAGATTCATGCACGTGAACTCATTTACGTCCGGCCCTCGTTTAAGTCGAACACTATTTTCCCCTGTCTGCAGTTACGGTATTGAAAACAACAGGTTAACGGACCGCATTTATATGACGCGTTTTTCCCAAAGCGCTTTACAATTAATGCCTCGCATTCACCCGCACTCATACACCAATGGTGGTGTCAGCCATGCGAGGTGACAACCGGCCCATCGGGAGCAGTTAGGGGTGAGGAGTTGTTTTGCTAGGGGACACCGACACATCTTTGCCAGGAGGAGCAGAGGATCGATCCGGCAACCCTCCAGTTACCAGATGACCTCCTCTGCCTCTGAGCTATCACTTTAAATGTCCAATATTATCGATGGTTGAGTGCATTGTTGAGCTACTTCCTGGTTCAGCTTGCAGGAATGGGCAGCCTGTACTAACAGTGGGGAGTAGCCATCAATATAGAGCAAAACGGAGAATTCATAGATAACGGGAAATCATGTACACAGTCTAACTGAGGCAGTAGGAGGTTTTTTTGTTTTTATGGAGTTGTTGAAAGGACAGGTTTAAGGCTTATGTTCAGTTGCCCCATAAGACGCCATTGTAAAGCTGAGTCCAGTGGCGGCGCTTTGCCCAAAATCTCCAAAGTGAAGCTTGTGAGTGAGATGATATCATAACTGATATGCACAATGGCAAAAACTACAAAAATATGACCCAGTTTGTAAAAAAAAAAAAAGTGTTACCTCCAACTTGGTCGGGCATCCCTACAGACACAGTTGGCCGTGTTTGAGGCTGGGGAGCCGGATGTGGTTATGTGTCCTGGTCGCAGCACTAGCACCCTCTCTGCTAAGTCGGAACGCCTGTTCGGGAGGGAGGGGGAACTGGGAGAAATAGCGTGATCCTCCCACGCGCTACATCCCCCTGGCGAAACTCCTTACTGTCAGGTGAAAAGAAGTGGCTGGCGACTCCACATGCATTGGAGGAGGCACGTGGTAGTCTTCAGGCCTCCTCGGATCGGCAGAGGGGGGTGGAGCAGCAACCGGGACGGCTCGGAATAGTGGGGTAATTAGCCAGCTACAATCGGGGAGAAAAAGGGGGAATAAATCCACAAAAAAAACCCCCAAAAAACAAAAACAAATTTTCCCCTTAAGAACATCCCTGATCCTGCCCAGATTCACCCAGCTCATCTGGAGATTAAAACTAGGAAATTTGCACATCGCACCGTTACCATGTAAGACCTTGTATACTGTCGCTTCCCATTTCTTGTCTCTGTCTCTCCCAACTCTCCCTTTCTGTATCCATCTCTCTCTCTTTCTATCTCGCTCTCCTTTTCCGTGCCATGCTTCCCCTAGGACAGCTCGTTGGTCTTGCAGTCAGAAAAGAACGTGACAGTGAACGCTCGGAACAGCCAAGGCCAGCTCACCAGCCAGCTCACAGTGGGTGAGTCCCCAGTTACTCCTATGCACCTCTGCTTTGTGAGCCATTAGTAATTAATGATCACTTTAATCATTTGCATTACCTGTATGTGTGTACTGTACTTGTGCAGTTGGCCATTACGTCGATCTGTTTAGTACAATCTAGCAAAACCAGTTTAGTCTAATTTGGCACTTGCTGTTAATTGCTCATTCTGTTAACGACTTTAATCAAGATTAGAGCAACAATTTATCGTTGACTATTTGGGCTGAAGAGACACTGGGTAGGTTTTTTTCCCCCAGACATTAACCTTTGGAACACTTATTGAAAGGGCAATGGATTCTTCTTATTATCATCAAGTTGAACCATCAGTCAGGACAAATTACCAAAGTCATTTATGTGATTAATGGCCACTGGAAAGAAAATGGCCAGCTTATTAACATTAATAGATATTGATTTTTTATTATTTTTTTTTGCCACCATGACTTGAGAATTGATCATGATTTGACAAGACTTGTGATATGAAACTCTGTGGTGATGGTTGACCTTCCCTGAAAATTAAGACCTGATTAAGTAATAACTACATTTTCACCAGAAATGAGATGGAACTCTTGAGGATCATTAAATGTCGTGGTGGCTGATCCTGAAAAAATACTTTGGTAAATTTGAGAAAAATGTTTGAATTACTTTTTTTTAATATATATCTGTAGCTGCAAAACTCAACCAAAAGAATACACTTCTCAATGATGATTTGCCTCGCTGGCATCCGGGTGGTGTGGCGGTCTATTCCGTTACCTGCCAACACGGCGATCGCCAGTTCGAATCCCCGTGTTACCTCCAGCTTGGTCGGGCGTGCCTACAGATGCAATTGGCCATGTCTGCGGGTGGGAAGCTGGATGTGGGTATGTGTCCTGGTCGCTGCACTAGCGCCTCCTCTGGTCAGTCAGGGTGCCTGTTCAGGGGGGAATAGTGTGATTCCCCCCACACGCTACGTCCCCCTGGTGAAACGCCTCACTGTCAGGTGAAAAGAAGCAGCTGGTGACTCCACATGTATCGGAGGAGGCATGTGGTAGTCTGCAGCCCTCCCCGGATCGGCAGAGGAAAGGGTGGAGCAGAGATCGGGGCGGCTCGGAAGAGTGGGGTAATTGGCCGGATACAATTGGGAGGAAAAAAAAGGGGCAACATTTTCCAAAAAAAAAAGAAAAGAATGATGGTTTGCCTCTGTTCATTGTAAAAGCACACCAAATGCTGAGCCACCCAAATGACAGCACATCATTTGTGTGCAAATATTTAGACACACTATTCAGTTTGTGAACTCTGTGGTTCCTCTTTGTCGGCTCTGGTCAAACAGCTGTAACAAGGTGTCTTAGTTTGTTGAAAACAAACCTGGCATCGGTCCTGCAGAGTGTCCATATAGAGGTCTGTGGACTTGTTTCCTGGCGGTATTACTGATTTTGACACTGGCGGGGCTACACAATGAAAAATCAAAGGGCTGCACTCCCTGCAGGAGCGGAGGCGGTGCTGGCCCAGTGTCAGAGACTGGAGGTGCACAGCAGCGAGGGAGGCAGGCTGCTGTTCAGTGCTGACAAGGAGGAGATCAGCATTAATACGGACAAGTTCACCGTCACAGGTAAAGCACGCCACGCTTGTTGTGTAGGAGTCGACGCAGGATGAGCCGAGCGGCAAACGAGTGATGACACTGGCTTCACTTTATGATGTAACGTTTTTTTGTAAAAGTGTGTCTCTATTATCAGGCAAAGAAGGGGCGGTCGTCAGACACTCGGTAGAAACGCCGCTAATCCAGGCGAAGGCTTCTGAGGACTTGAAGTAAGTTCAAATTTATTCGGTCCAGAGACGTTCATTAAAGCTTAATGTCACTTGTTCATACCCTGTTCAATTAAAGCAGACATTTTTTAATTAATGGCGACAAACGTTCTGCGACTCTTCAGACATGATCTCCGCACCACAAGAAAAAATAAAAACTAATAGCAGGATTCATCATTCACCAGTGTCATTACTCTCAAGGACCCACTGGCAAACTCGCACACCAGCACCTCATTAACGTATGAATTTTAACCACCTCAGGCAGGATATCCTTATTATACCCATTAAACAGCACACACATAATCTAATTTGTTATTTGTTCCACATGGCAGTAACGAAGTGATTAGATTAACTCTCGGCGGGGGAAAAAAAAAAGAAAGAAACAAGGTTGTGATGCATAGTAGACACGCGCATTCTCGTGTACGCACTCCCCTGTTGCACTTTGCCTCAGGCAGCGGGCCCCGTCAGTCCATTAGCAAGCTATAATGAGTGCGGTTTGTTGTCCACCTTGCTGGCCCTAAAGGGTGAACTGGGAGCAAAGTTGTCAGAAAAGCAGTGCCCTGGCAGCTAATTCCTTTGGACTGAGCTGAATACTAATGAGACCTCACTCCAAAACACACACACGCACGCACACACACACAATTACATAGGCGACGACATTGAGATGACCATCTGCAATGTGGTCAGTGTACTAGCAACACGTGCCTGAAAGACAAGTGTTTGGACGTGGTCATTAGACATCCCGCCCTGCTCCCTAGGTTATGTTTTTCATTGTTTCATCTTATTCATGTCTTGTTTCCTGTTGGATTTTTAAGCACTCACCTGTCTGGTCATTGCAGTTCCTGCCCCTGGTTTTGCCATCAGCCAACCCCGTATATTCCACACCTGCTCCCCATTCCCTCTTTTACCTCCTAGTATAGTCCATGTGTTCCCCTCTCTCGGTGCCAGTTAGTCTTCCTAACCAGTGTCAAACGACCCAGCCTGTATTTCTAGTGTCTTGTTTTCCTGGTGCCTCCGCTTTGTTTTACCTGACTGTGCCTTTGTCTTCTCCCTGGTGGGATTTGTTTGCCTGTTCTGACTGACTACCTGTGTACCGAACCTTTTGGCAAGTAAAAGACTGTGTTTTTGATCAATATTTTGTCTCGGAGGGGTGGCTCAGTGGCGCAGTGGTTAGCGTGGTCGCCTCACAGCAAGAAGGTCCTGGGTTCGAGCCTCGGGGTCATCCAACCTTGGGGGTCGTCCCGGGTCATCCTCTGTGTGAAGTTTGCATGTTCTACCCGTGTCTGCATGGGTTTCCTCCAAGTGCTCCGGTTTCCTCCCACAGTCCAAAGACATGTAGGTCAGGTAAATCAGCCATACTAAATTGTCCCTAGGTGTGAATGTGTGTGTGTGTGTGTGTGTGTGTGTGTGTGTGTGTGTGTGTGTGTGTGTGTGTGTGTGTGTGTGTTTCAGCCCTGTGATGGACTGGCGGCCTGTCCAGGGTGTCTCCCCGACTGCCATCCAATGACTGCTGGGATAGGCTCCAGCATCCCCACGACCTTGAGCAGGATAAGCAGTTTGGATAATGGATGGATGGATTCTCTCTGAGTGGTTCAGTTGAGGTCTAGGTGCCAGTGTTTGCATCAGCCATTACAGTACGAACTGGCCAGACTATGTACTCAGCTGACTCTGACTCTACACACTGCGCTTCAGGCTCAAAGGAAAAGGATTCACCACCATGACGAGCTGCCCGGGAGTGAAGGAGTGCCACAAAAGCTTCCAGGCTTCCATCGGCGACCAGGTCAGCCCATCTGACTGACCAGCTCCAGCAGCTAGTGAAGCCCCTCGATACTCTCGTCATGTCTCTTCCTGCTCGAGTCCTAGCTGCAGCGTCAGATCTAGCTTCAGCTCTCATATTGCAACCACCAGTTCTGGTGCCTCACCTGTCCAGACCTGAACAGTTTCCTGGGACTTCCAAGGCTTCCTGGTCCAGTGTGGTCTGCACTTTGAGCTACAGGCGTCCTTGTTTCCGACGGAGCGCTCGAGGGTAGCTTACAGCATCTCCTGCCTCACCGGCAGATGGAGGCCTGGGCAACCGCTGAGTGGGTCAGTGCCCACTGGCCCTGTCTGTTCTATGGCGCAGCTCTCGACACGCTTCGCAAGATCTTCGACCTCACAACCCCAGGCCGAGAGGTAGCTAGAGCGTTAATGGGTCTGCGCCAGGGCAAGCATCGGGTCTCTGATTATGCTATTGAGTCCCGCACCCTGGCAGCTCATTCTCAAGGTTCACTCTTGTTTTACCTGTTTCTATTACTCTCCCTCTTTGTCTCATCGGTCAACAGGTTCTTTTTCTTTTACTGGGTAGTTTCCTCTTCATTTGTTCCACCGTCCTCCATTTCTACTACTGGGGATAGCGACCAGGGAAAACAAAATCGCCATCTTCTCCCTATTTTGATTGCTCAATGGTTGACCAACGTCCTTTGTGCTGTCAATCGAACCTTCATTTTCCCACGAGATCGTACCCGGTGGAAGAGGGAATTACATAGTGAAAGCGAGGCTTATAGGGAAGCAGTCTAAACGCTGATGGTGTCATTATTCTATAGCCATTACACTGTGCAATCAAAACTTCTACTGCCGTTTTAATCTGTCATGGCCACTCACAAAAAAGACTGTGATGAATTTAAGAAAAGTGTTTAATTTTTTTTACTTTTATATATATATATATGTCTGGCTGCAACATTCAACAAAGAGAATGTCTCTTTAGTAGCTTGCCTCTGTTTGTGATAAAAGCAAACCAGAGGCCGACCCTTCCACTTCACTGGATATTTTTTTGCATCAAATCCCTTGATTTTTAATGACATGTCTTTTCAATTGCCCAACTTCAATATGAACAAGATCACAGATGCTGTAAATTATAATCTAAAAAAATGGACCAAATAAACAGGGAAAAGTAAGTAAATAAACCGTACGATAAGTCTGAACAAACACATGCAGATAATTCATATGCACATTGTTAGACATACACATCAGGTTCTGAGGTCCATTCAAAATACCTCTTTCAGGATGGAAATTCTGTCCGGACAGACTTTCATTGCTGTGTTTTGTAAAACATCAGTAACAGGAATCAAACTGTGAACGAGGCAAGTTTTATTCCACTGTGATCAGAATACTTTCATCACTTCACAGTTAATAATCTACTCACTATAGGAGTGGACTTGGTTTGGATTCATCATGCTGGATCTGAACTTGAGTCTTGCACACAGCAGCAGATTGAAATGTTTCTGTGAAGGAGGAGAAAGAGACTCTGGGACCTTTTGTATGTACATCTCAACCCCAGCACACTAATCGGTTAAGATAAACCTTTATTTATCCCTGAGGAGAAATTAGGTTCTGCCGGCACGGTGGCGCAGTGGTTAGCACGGTAGCCTCACAGCAAGGAGGTCCTAGGTTCGAGCCCTGGGGTAGCCAACCTTGGGGGTCGTCCCGGGTTGTCCTCTATGTGGAGTTTGCATGTTCTCCCCGTGTCTGTGTGGGTTTCCTCCGGGGGCTCTGGTTTCCTCCCACAGTCCAAAGACATGTAGGTCAGGTGAATCGGCCATACTAAATTGTCCCTAGGTGTGAATGTCTGTGTGTGTGTACATGTGTGTGTGTGCGTGTGTGTGTGTGTGTGTGTGTGTGTGTGTGTGTGTGTGTGTGTGTGCTGGCCTGGCAGCCTGTCCAGGGTGTCTCCCCACCTGCTGTTCAATGACTGCTGGGATAGGCTCCAGCATCCCTGTGATCCTGAGCGCAGGAGAAGCAGCTTGGATAATGGATGGAAGAAATTAGGTTGTCACTGCATCCATGGTAGTCAGCAGTTACAGAAAGAGAACAAAGAGAATAGGTAAGAGAAAAATAAATTATAATGTTCTCAGAAAACAAAGTACAGTATATACAAGTCGTGTATGAGCAAAATTATAATATAGTGTGTGGACACTATGAAAAAAGTGCAGAATGTACATTATATGACAGTACAGTGACAAAAGTAAATATGCAACATGAATATACATACCAATGTATGCCATAAATAAGAATAAGACAATATACAGTATTTAAAAATATTAAATGTACTGTACATAACAGCACTGACTTAATTTACAGTAAATACCAGTTCATTCATTCATTTATCTTCAGTCGCTTTTCCGGGGCCGGGTCGCGGTGGCAGCAAGCTAAGTAGGGCACTCCAGACGTCCCTCACCCCAGCAACGCCCTCCAGCTCCTCCTGGGGGATCCCAAGACGTTCCCAGGCCAGAGTGGACATGTAGTCCCTTCAGCGAGTTCTGGGTCTACCCCGGGTTCTCCTCCCAGTTGGCTGTGCCCGGTAAACCTCCAAAGGAAGGCGCCCAGGAGGCATCCTTTTTTTTTTTTTAAAATACATTTATTTCTGATTTTTCCCTTTTTTCTCCCAATTTAGTGGCCAATCGATCCCTCTTTTAATTCAAACACTCACCCTCGTACTGCATGCGTTCGCTAACTGCATCTCTCCGGCCAGCAGTCTCGAAGGAGACCGCCTCCCCACTTTCGTGACAAGGTGACTCCAGGCCGAACCACTGCTTTTTCCGACACACACAGAGACGCATTCACGTGACGAACACAAGCCGACTCCGCCCCCCTCCTGAAGACAGTGTACCCCCCTCCCGAAGACAGCGTGCCCAAACCACCTCAACTGGCTCCTTTCGACGCGAAGGAGCAATGGCTCTACTCCAGGCTCCCTCCAGATGTCCGAGCTCCTCACCCTATCTCTAAGGCTGAGCCCAGACACCCTGCGGAGGAAACTCATTTCAGCCGCTTGTATCCGCGATCTCACCCTTTCGGTCACTACCCAAAGCTCATGACCATAGGTGAGGGTTGGAACGAAGATTGACTGGTAAATTGAGAGCTTTGCTTCCCGGCTCAGCTCCCTCTTCACCACAACGGTTCAGTACAGTGTCCACATTACTGCTGATGCTGCACCAATAAATAAATAAACAAATGCCAGTAGTAAAGGAAATGAGTGAATGTGTGTGTGGTGGGATTATGGTGTGTATTCAGAGTTATGACTGAAGCATAATCAACCTCCCAGTCTCTGTATATGTCTTCATGAGCGACTGAAGCTCTGGCGTCTTTTTCTTTTCTCCCCACTTTGCCGGAAACGGAGGAAAGTTTAGCCTCGTTTTCCGGTGCCTTCGCCACCTGTCAGTAAAGCCGTGGGAAGGATGAGGCTGCGGCCTGGCTTGCGTCCGCGTCACTCCTGTTTTCCTTTGACAGAGACGGCTCTCTTCGCGCTGTGTTTGCTTCCTCTGTGAGCCAGCCGTACTCGGGGAGCAGCACAGAGCTGAAACCAAATCAAAGAAATACACCCGAGATCTCCGTCTTTGAAGAAAGTTCCCCTCCGTTGTTGTCGCGATGCTCTTTCTCCATTGACGCTCCTGCTTTGATTACAGCCATCCCAGATTGCCTTGGTTGTTTAATCATTATTTCAAATTATATTTCACCAAAAGAAAAAAAAATGTGAGCAGGGGCACGTGATGACATATTATGACAGTTACGGTAGTTTCACTTAACCTTAAAGTGAATTAAAAGCTTGGCGAGACTCAAAATAAGACATTTCACTCAAGTTTTCAACCCTATGTTAGGGTTCAAGTACAAAGCACATTGAAACATACGTGACAGAATTGGGGAAAAAAGAAAAGAAAAAAACCCCCCGAAACAAATGAGGTTTTGGGGCGAGGAATCGACATACGTATAGTTTGGCCTTTTAAGAAAATGACCTTACAGCATTCTTTTTTTCTTGTTAGTCGTCAGTGATATATCAAATTTAGTTTTTGGCTGGTAGATTTTGATGAGTGGAAAAACTGAACCTTTTCTTGTCTAAATCACGTTCCCTAATAGAGGAGTGGATAATATCTCAATAACCAAGGAATTTAAAATTATTCCAGCTAATTGAGGCGCTCTAATGGGGAACTGTGCGTTCATTGTAGCCACCTTTTTCTTTTTTTCTTTTTTAATTCATCAGTTGTTTTACACTCGTGCCATTCCACCTCAAAGTGTCCTCTAGTTTTTCTCTCAGCCTTTGATACCAGCTGACTGGAGCGGATTAGAGAGGACGGAGGGAGACTAAAAGAAAACAGGTCACGGCTGGTGAAAGACTGGTAATGCTGATGAGAGAGACACTTGCATGAGAATTAAAGATGTGAAAGGAAAATTCCAGTATCTTACAACCTGGGCGCTTATATAGTTTTTGTCGTTCATATCAGTCGTGATACCAGTTACTCGCCTGCTTCATTTGGGGGAGTTTGGATACGAGACCACCACTGGACTCATTTTTACAATGGCTTCTTATTGGGGCGTCAAACACCAGCGTCAGATATCTTTCAACAAGCCTGATTTAACCCAAGGGTGGCACAGTGGCCCAGTGGTTAGCACTGTTGCCTCACTGCAAGAAGGCCCTGGGTTCGAACCCCAGGCTGTCCCAGGTCCTTTTTTGTGTGGAGTTTGCATGTTCTCCCTGTGTCTGCATGGGTTTCCTCCAAGTGCTCCGGTTTCCTCCCACCATCAAAAAGACATGCATGTTCGGGTTAATACTCCTGTCTGTGCCCCTGAGCAAGGCAATGGGAAGAAGAGCTGGAGTTGGTCGCCAGGCACTGCAGCTGCAGCTGCTCACTGCTCCACAGTTAGGATGGGTTAAATGCAGAAGATGAGTTTCCCCATGGAGATTAATTATTATTTCTTGTTCTTCTTCACCCCAGTCATCTAAGCCACATATTTGGAAGAGAAAACCAAAGTGCCAAGTTTAAGTGATTACTTGAAAAGTTCGATGTTATCATCTATGGTGGATCACTTTGCTGTGCTACTTCCAGGTTTAACTTGCAGCAATGACCAGCCTACACTTACCACAGCTAGTAGTGACCATTAATAAAGTACCTGGCCAACACAATAGAGAAGTCATAGATAATGGGTAATCATGTAAACAGTCCAATTAAGGTACTAGGTTTTTTTTAGTTTTGTCATTACTGAAAGGACGGGTTTAAGACTTGTATTCAGTCATCCCATAAGACACCATTATAAAGCTGAGTCCAGCAGTGGCCTCATGCCTAAAATCTTTAAAATGAAGCCTGTGAGTAAAATAATATCATAACTGATGCATATACATACATGATGGCAAACCCTTTGAAAATAAGACCCAGGTTGTTAAAAATAATTATCCTTTTAAAGGAAGTTTGCTTTGCATGATCTTCTCTCACATCTATATTTTCAGGCTTTCTCCTCAACCTTCCCTCTTGTGGTGGTTGTAAACCTGAGAAACACCTTGATAAGTTTTCCAGGTTTGCAGTGGTCTGAATAATTGCGCTATCACAAGATGAAGGCCAGGGATGAGCTGCGGAGTAAAGCGAGGATGTATTTTCACACCAGAGTTTCCTTTTGAGCGCCGAGCTCCGCCAAAGTATTTCACAGGGTGAAAATAAATGTATTTACCGTAGCTACTTGACAGGACTGGATGTACGGCCCTCGGTGAGAGAGCTGCACTGCTTCCTTAGCTCCCTTTTTCAGCTCTGCAGTGTCCTATTCAAGTCCCTCCGACACCCTGACATGGTTTCTGATGGGCACTGATCAACTCCTTTACCCCAAGAGTATCTTGGCCCCAGTGGGACACATGAACATGGTAAAAAAAAAAAAAAAAAGTCCTCCCATTGTCCTTTCAGCTGCCAAATCAGTTTCCAGGACGGGGTCCAAGTTGTAACCAGTAATTAAGGCCACGAGCATCCAAACTTTTCCCCTCAGCTTTACAAGGAGATCATTTGCCGGCAACTCGTGTTCTCAGTCTCTCTCCTGGATGGCATACCTGGATTGGTGCCGTATATCTGGCAACTTTACCTCTGGAAAAGAGAAATGAAAAATGACCGGATAAAACGTTGACTGCACATCTCTTGTGGGCATTTTCATCCAAAGTCTTTGACAGCTACTGCATTATTACTCTCACCGAGGCTCCTCTGCTGTCTACAGTTGGTCGACATTTGATGGTCGGTCACGTATTCTGAGCCATACAGGCTTGTCTCACACCATGTTATGAGCATAAGCACTTTCGCCAGGCCCTCAAGGCCCTTGTTTATGTTTGACCTGTCCTTTCGGTTGCATCAGAGACTTTATCGTGACCTTTACATTACAGCACAGACTCGTCTGTGACCTTTGTCTCTCTCGCAGCGTTTCAAAACCTTCCATCAGGTCGCGCTTCTTAAATAGAGGAAAATTGGCTCTTGGACGGGAGATGAGTCTCACAACAAGGAGCCAGTCAGGTACGTTAAATAAACCTGAGAGCTCGCCGTTGTCTTTCACACACCCAGTTCATCTCAGAGTCTGGTAACAGTACGTAGGAGAAGACGACTGCCTTTTTTTTAGTTCTTTTTGGATTTCCCCCCCTTTTTCTTCCCAATTGGACTTGGCCAATTACTCCACTCTTCCGAGCCGTCCCGGTCTCTGCTCCACTCGCTCTGCCGATCCGGGGAGGGCTGCAGACTACCACATGCCTCTTCTGATACATGTGGAGTCACCAGCCACTTCTTTTCATCTGACAGTGAGGAGTTTCACCAGGAGGACATAGTGCGTGGGAGGATCACGGTAGTCCCTCCAGTTCCACCTACACCCCGAACAGGCGCCCTGACCAACCAGAGGAAGCACTAGTGCAGCGACCAGGATACACCCACATTCAGCTTCCCACCCGCAGACACGGCCAATTGTGTCTGTAGGGATGCCCGACCAAGCCGGAGGTAACACGGGGATTCAAAGACACTTGTCTTTTCAATAAGACATTTACTACTTTTGTACGTTGACATTATTTATTATCGGCTCTATAAAGAGATCATGTGTAATTTGATAACTGGTCCAGTATGTGTAATTCAGACATTGAGGTGGCCAACTTAAATTATGCTGTTGTTCTGGGATCTGTGGTAAGAGTCTGTGTAGGGTTGAAGAAGTGTTCTGATAATGTGATGGACACCTGTTTATGGGTCTGAATGGTGCCGTATGTGGTTTTCAGTTGTTTCTCCGCTTCCCCCTTTCCGTCTGTTCTCAGCCGGCGGGTTATGGTAGCATCTTTGAGCTTTGCTGTATGTGACCGTAATGTACAGGGGAAAAGTGCAGCAGACTGAGCCATTTTCAAACTCAACAGCACAGTCGGTCTGAAATATTGGCTTCAAATATTTGTTTCAAGCTAGCTAAACATTTTACCCTCACCGGCAGGACTGCGGAGACCTTGACCTTAGCATACCTTCAGAGACGAGATAGCGGTTTGAAAACAGGTAAAAAAAGTGACGTTTTGGTTAATTCCTCATATTTGCTTATGATAAGCTTATGTGATCCCCATGTCAGAGTAGCGGGTTACAGAGAGATGGGGGTCACATACAAGGCTACTGCAAGTGGTTCTGTTGCAGATCTGCCTTTTTTTTTTTTTAGGGAGTTTTTCCTTATCCGATGAGAGGGTCTAAGGACAGGATGTTGTGTTGCTGTTAAGCCGACTGAGGCAAATTTGTAATTTGTGATATTGGGCTATACAAATAAAATTGATTTGATTTGACTGAAAGTGAATATAAACAGGGACTTTATCAAACACATGATAAATCATTACTAACAATTTTAGAGGATTAGAAGATCTTTTCAGGGGGCGTCCAGGTAGTGTAGCGGTCTATTCCATTGCCTACCAACACGGGGATCACCGGTTCGAATCCCCGTGTTACCTCCGGCTTGGTCAGCCGTCCCTACAGACACAATTGGCCGTGTCTGCAGGTGGGAAGCTGGATGTGGGTATGTGTCCTGGTCGCTGCACTAGCGCTTCCTCTAGTCGGTCGGGGCGCCTGTTCAGTGGGGAGGGGGAACTCGGGGGGGAATAGCGTGATCCTCCCACGTGCTACGACCCCCTGGTGAAACTCCTCACTGTCAGGTGAAAAGAAGCAGCTGGCAACTCCACATGTGTCAGAGGAGGCATGTGGTAGTCTGCAGCCCTCCCCAGATCGGCAGAGGGGATGGAGCAGTGATCAGGATGGCTCAGAAGAGTGGGGTAATTGGCCAAGTACAATGGGAGAAAAAAAAAGAAAAGGGGGGGGTAAAAAAAAAACAACAACTTACAATTGTGTATTTTGTGAATAACACAATGTACCCATTGTAAAGATGGAGGTGTCCTCCACATGTCTTTACGGCTCTGTTCGCGGATGTGTGTGCTGCAAAGTCAGACTCGGTGTAAACACAAGTGCTAAAGAAAAATGGCCGAACCGGACTGCTTCTGGTGGGAAATGGTTTACAAGGGCACCATCCAGCTCAGGCTCCAAGTTGGCAGGGAAGTCTTTTCTTATCAAAGTCACACATTGTTTTCAAATATATTGTAATATGCATTTCATCTCACAGAAACGACCTCTCTGATCGCTTCACATATTGAAGTGAATTCACTCACACTCAAATCATCTTCATCTCGAACGCTGCACGAAAAGTCTGTCTGGTGACCCCGATGACCCGTTCGGTCCAAAACACACTTTGTGGTTTTGATAAGTAAAACCACTTTCTATTATGAGGGCATCAGAAATGAAAAAGGCTCACTGGATGAATCCATGACATATGAATCTGAGCTCTTCAGTGAAACTTTGTCTGGACCAAAGGGTCCCGTCGGGCCCCTGAATGTCTGGCCGGTCATTGCATATGCGTATCCGTAGATTATGGTGATTAAAATCAAATTAAATACAGATCAGCTGATAAATCTAGCATGGAGAATGGCTCCTCCAACCCCTTGTCTTAAACTTGTTAACTACTGTGATTTAAAAAGGAAATTAAGATTACTATGAAAGGTATCATTTTAATATGTATTTAAAATACACAGGATCAAATATAAACTCACTTATAAAGCCGTGAGAAATGTTCTCATAATACGGTATAAGCCATTTCCCCCTCAGCTGTCTTTACCCTGTGTGCGTGTAGGCATCTGAATGTGTGTGTTTACTCCAAATTTGGATAAAGCCCTAAAGTCTACTAACCCAATATAAATCAAATCTGGCATTCTGGTAACACAGCTATGGACACAGAACAGTAGAAAAAGACATTATATGTAGTAGAGCGAGAGAGAGAGAGAGAGAGAGAGAGAGAGGGAGAGGGGGAGACTGCAGTGTAAATTTATTCATTCGAAGGGGAAATTTAGTCCATATCAGCATCCTTGGACACACAGCTGTCTGGAGAGGAGCCAGCAGATCCTTCTTCTTGGGCTAGCTGACCTCTAAAAAACAGAAAAGGGGACTAGTATATTAAGATATTCATCCATCATGGTGGATTAAAACAATTTTGTATCATGGAGAAAGGTGGCCTTCTAAACTGGATAGGAAAAAGTGTATCAAAGTACTCAACAACATCTATTGACTCAGATTACTCACTGTCAGTAGTACATGGCCAGATCTTCTCATCCAGATGTTTTTCTATTAATAGAATACTCGTTACCTTGAGGGTAATTAACATCAATAGTACATGACCAGATCTTCTCATCAGATGTTTTTCTATTAATAGAATACTCGTTACCTTGAGGGTAATTAACATCAATAGTATATGACCAGAGATCTTCTCATCCAGATGTTTTTCTATTAATAGAATACTCATTATCTTGAAGGTAATCAACGTCAATAGTACATGACCAGATCTTCTCATCCAGATGTTTTTCTATTGATATAATAGTCGTTACCTTGAAGGTAATGAGCTTTTTACCCACCTTGGATTTGTCCATTATCCAGATGACATGTCTCAGTACAGATGCATGATAATATCAGCTGTAAATGGAGGTGTTAGACCGGAAGTACGAAGCCTAATTCCGCAGGCAGAAGGGATGACGGTATAATGTTATTAAGTACTGGCGTTATTAAGTGCCTTTCCTTTTTTAAGAATTGTCCCGTAATGGCATCGTTTTTACCAAGGACAAAAAAAAAGGTACATGCCGAGGATGGCAATGAAAAATATCCTCCTGTATTTCAGATGCACGGGATCAGACATCAAATCCTGTATTAAGCCTGACAAATGCTTTCATAATGGGACATCAGGCATCTCCATTTACCACAACAGCAGCTGACAGCTAGCACTCCTTAGTGTGTGTGGGTGTGTGTGTGTACGTGTGTGCGCATGTGTGCGTGCATGTGTTTCATCCATGTGGTAGAAGGCGGGGTGCTGAGTGCAAAATGGCAGTTTTATATTATTGTCTTTGCCGTGACTTATTGATCAATATGATTTAATGAGAAAGGGGGACGGTTCACTTCCTGGGTCTGCAAACAGAAACAGAAAAGGGATGCGCGCCGTTCAGCATTTGCAAATTCCTGCATAGAACTGCATACTTTAATGTTGCGATGCTCTTCTAGCTTAATCGAATCAGTAATAATAAATTATCTGTAACGCGTAAGGAGATACCGGAGAACGTGTCAACTAGACCGAACACAGATGAATACAAACGCTTGTGTGTCTGAATTGGGGTTCGTTGTGAATAAACACTCGGGGATACGGCACACAGGGTGTGTAGTAATCCTCAGCGCTCGACTCAAATGAAACGAACGGATGCCTTTCTCCGACTGCCCTCATCTGAAATACTCTGATTTGACATGCGGGGGGAGGGGGGTCATTGAGAGATTATGACTGGACCGAATCTTGTCCACTCAATAATCGACCGTATCATACCACCACGGCTTCAATGTCACTCCCCGCGCCGCCGCTCTGCCCGTCATGTCGCCAAAGGTCAACTGAAATGGGCGCGTCGGATACTGAGCCGTAATCTCTCTGTACAACACGGATACGAACGGGATCGCCGGCAGTCATAATGTCGGAGACGGTTTATCAGGGATTGCTTGGTGTTTGATCCTGGGCTGAGGCTGAAACAGCAGTGCTTGGAAATGCTTGAAGCACGCCGTTATGGTCTTATATCTCCTGGCAGAGCTGCAGAGACCGCGAGTAGATTGGGCGATGATGGAAGGCCTTTGAAGGGAACGAGAACATCACTCATTAACTCCTCACAAGACATCGTAGTCATACCCACGTTGGAGTTTTGCGGCGCTGGTGATGACTTCCGACCTCGGTGACATGTAGAGGATCTTTCCTTCTGTAGCACTAAAAATGTGCAGTGACTTTTATTTTGAAACAACGATTAGGACGAGAAACAAGAAGAAGAAGAACGAACGGCGGAAGGGGGAGACGGGAACAAGCGAGCCTCTTGAGCGGTCGGTTCCTGACGTTAGTGGTGAGCAGCCTATAAGAGTAGTTCCTTATAAGTAACTGAAGTATAAAATAAACTTCCAAGTTTATGAACTTAATTAAACTCCGTGTCCCGTCTGTATTGGATGCCCCGCCCCCCGATTTAACCATTACACTTCCTCAATTCAGCCTATGATGAGGTTTCCTTTTCTTTTTTTTTTAATCTCCCCCCTTTTTCTCCCCCGATTGTATCCTGCCAATTACCCCACTCTTCTCAGCCATCCCGGTCACTGCTCCACCCCCTCTGCCAATTCGGGGGAGGGCTGCAGACTACCACATGCCTCCTCCGATACATGTGGAGTCGCCATCCGCTTCTTTTCACCTGACAGTGAGGAGTTTCGCCAGGGGGACGTAAAGCGTGGGAGGATCACGCTACCCCCCCCACCTCCAGCCCCCCCCCTCCTTAACAGGTGCCCCAACCGACCAGAGGCGGCACTAGTGCAGCGACCAGGATACATACCCACGTCCGGCTTCCCACCCGCAGACACGGCCAATTGTGTCTGTAGGGACACCCGACCTAGCCGGAGGTAAGACAGGGATTCGAACCGGCGATCCCCGCATTGTTAGGCAACGGAATAGACTGTTACACTACCCGGACGCCATGATGAGGTTTTCTATTGGAATTAACTGTGTCAGGCAGAATGGATCGGTTCAGATGGGGGGTTTGGACAGATTACTTCAATGTGTCTGCTTCCTGGTTATGGGTGTGTGAATGCGTTCATTGTCACTGAAGTTGGACGGCAGGAGAATTCAGCTGTTTATGCAAAGTTGGTGTGAAATTTAAAGGATAACGCAACTCAATTTAAAAAAAAAATCTTTATATGCTGCCTGAGTTTCAATTTGATCAGCCGTTGGCTTGAGGCGTTGTGTGAAGGGTAATAAACTAGGTGCCACCTTGTGTCTCATCCCTTATTTGTATGGGTATGGAGCACACACAATCCGAGGTCTTGGGCACATTTCACAAATCCTCCCCGAATGTATGTTGTGAAAGCTGGTTTAAAGTCAAAGAGGCTTTACGGAAATGCAGATGGAATTCATTTGTTGTTGTTGTTTTTTTTTCCCTCTTCTTCCAACACCATATAATCCAAAATGTGTTGTCACTTTCTGCGGGTATGAAGATTTAAGCGATTTCAAAACAGCTTCTTAAACTCGGCCGTTTAAAATTCATTGAAAACATATTTGGGCGAAATGGTTTGAAAGAAACAATTTGAAACGGTTATGAGTTCTGGAAAAAAAGAAGTCCACATTCATTGGGTCTCACTCTCATCTTCCTCGTGTAAACAAATATTTCACGGCAGGAAAACACATAATTGCATTAGCCTCTGTGTTGCTGAAGGTCAATATCAGCCAATACAAGTGTGGGTTGTTTGTGTAGGAACCAAACTGGAGGGAAATGATCGGAAGCATGAAGCTGCAACCAGCATGAACAGTGACAACAAGCCAGCTACTCCACAGGTGATGGAGTCCCCCCCACCCCACCCCTCGGATTTCATGCCAAACTGTTGATATCAGCACACCTTTCACAGGGTATTGATACAGACAAATCCAGTACAAAATGAAGAGATCATCCTGAAACAACCTGGTTTTATGATGATGATGTCCCATCGAGGCTGGACAATGCAATATTTCAGAGTCAGCATCGCGACGTATGCATGTGCAATAGTCACATTGCAAGGCATGCAATGTGAGGCAAATTGGGCCCATCACTCACATTACGCTTCAACTTGTTACTGTTTGACAGAAAATGAAAACTAGCAAGGTCATTAAAAGGAGGTTTGCAGTGGAGGAGGATTGTTTTTGCAATGAAATGCCAAATGCTCTATTTTTTCATGTTAATTCCCATAAGTGATATTGCAGCTTTTTAATTTTTTTGGATTTCCCCCCCCCTTTTTTCTCCCCTATTGTACTTGGCCAATGACCCCACTCTTACGAGCCATCCTGGTCACTGCTCCACCCCCTCATGCCTCCTCCGATACATGTGGCATCGCCAACTACCTGACAGTGAGGAGTTTTACCAGGGGGATGTAGCAGTGGGATGACTACGCTATTCCCCCCAGCCCCCCCCCCACCCCGAGCAGGCGCCCTGACCGACCAGAGGAGGCGCTAGTGCAGCGATCAGGATACATACCCACATCTGGCTTCCCACCTGCAGACACGGCCAATTGTGTCTGTCTGCAACAGAATAGACTGCTACGCTACACGGACGTCCCCGATATTGCAGCTTTAAGTGTAATATTCCAAGTTGGAGGACAGGGATATGAAGCCTCCTGTTATCTCCTGAATCCTTCCCTACTTTCACTCATTCACAGACAAGCCCTCTTCTGTAATGGCAAGCAGAAGGCATAATAAATACTGTGCTGATCATGTTGTAGCCTGGACTGCTGGGTGAGTTTTATATGGTTTCATGTTGAGTCAACCAGACTGTTGAACAACTGCGTTATTTCCCTCCAAAATCACCCGAATCATTAACAGAGCGATAAATTCTTTCCAAAAGGAGCGACTGAAGTTAAAAGCTGTTTATATCTGGTGAAATTATGTATCTCCTGTTTTTGCTTTGATATGGCACAAAATGAAAATACCTTCTTCTCCAATACCGTCCAGCCCCATTTCCTGTTAAATGATGTTGCGAGGGGCGTACGGGTGGCGTGGCAGTCTATTCCGTTGCCGACCAAC
Organism: Lampris incognitus; assembly: GCF_029633865.1. Lineage (NCBI taxonomy): Eukaryota > Metazoa > Chordata > Actinopteri > Lampriformes > Lampridae > Lampris > Lampris incognitus. The sequence goes on from NC_079230.1 coordinate 23,008,043, forward strand.
ACGGGGATTGCCTGTTCGAATCCCTGTGTTACCTCCGGCTCGGTCGGGGGTCCCTATAGACACAATTGGCCATGTCTGTGGGTGGGAAGCCAGATGTGGGTGTGTGTCCTGGTCACTGCGCTAGCCCCTCCTCTGGTTGGCCAGGATGCCTGTTCAGGGGGGAGGGGAAACTGGGGGGAATAGCATGATCCTTCCACACGCTACATCCCCCTGGTGAAACTCTTCACTGTCAGGTGAAAAGAAGTGGCTGGCAACGCCACATGTATCGGGGGAGGCATGTGGTAGTCTGCAGCCCTCCCGGATCGGCAGAGGGGGTGGAGCAGTGACCGGAACGGCTCAGAAGAGTGGGGTAATTGGCCAAGTACAATCGGGGAGAAAAAGGGGGAAAAATCCTACAGAAAAAAAAATCACACCAACATCCTTAAACCATGAACACACTAAAACCGTGTGTCCTTGAGTTAAATCTTGGTCCTTTTTTTGTTTTGTTTTGTTTTGCCAGGCTGGAATCTCCAACACGGACACTGACCATGGAAGCTCCAAGAGGGGTTCAAGTGACAGCGGCTTACGGGGCACTGAAGGTGGACGGTCGAAAGGACCTGTGGCTCCAGTCCACGGAGAGAGAGGTGAGGAGGATGCACACTTCCTGAAAAGGCCTTAATCTGTATCCACGAGGAGAAGAAAAGCTCTCTGCTCTCATTACTCAGCCTAACTTGTTAAAGGTGTTCTGTGCAATAATGATAATACATTTTATTTATGGGCGTCTATCAGAGCACTCAAGGACAAAACATTGTTAAAAACAAGCCGACTGTTGTACAGACAACACTGTATCAGACATCGTAAAATCAAACAAAGCAGGGCTGTGCAATAATAAGTTAATACAACAGATAGGTATAAAATAATCATCTGTGCAGACTTAATGTGGGTGTAACCATTAAAGTTGGGATCAGACCGAATAAGCCAGTTTGAATAGGTGTGTTTTGAGATGGGATTTGAAGGTGGTAAGAGAGTCAATATTGCAAATCTCTTGTGGGAGAGAGTTCCAGAGGCGGAGGTAGGGGTGGGGGGGGCAGAACGATTGAAGGCTCTAGACCCCATAGTAGTCAAGTGAGCAGATGGTATAGTGAGTTGGATGGCAGAAGAGGATCTGATAGTATGGGAGGGTGTGTGGATGTGATGGAGTTTAGAAAGATGAAGGTGCTACATTATGAAGGGCCTTAGAGGTGAGAAGCAGAATCTTGAAGTCGATACGATATTTAACAAGTTGCTGAAGAATGGGAGCGATACGATCTATGGAAGGAGTTCTGGTAATGGCACAGGCAGCTGAATTCTGGACCAAGTGAAGTTTATGAAGACATTTGAGTGGAAGACCAAAGAGGATAGGAGTCGATACGGGATTGACTCCTATCATCTTTGGTCAATACGGGATGTAACCAGAGTGTGAATGAGAATGGCGGTGCTGTTAGGTGTAAGCAATGGGCAAAGACGATTAATATTGCGTAGGTGGAAGTATGCAGACTGAGTAACATCATTGATGTGTGCTTCAAAAGATAATGTGCTGTCCAAGATGACACCCAGACTCTTAACCTGAGGGGAAGTAGGAACTATAGAATTGTCAATAGTCAGAAAAAATGATCAGGTTTAGCCAAAGTAGATTTAATAGCTATGAGGAGACATCAGTTTTATCGCTATTAAGTTTGAGGAAGTTGTACGAGAACCAGGATTTAATATTCAATAGCCAATTCTGTTTAATCCTGGCTTGGATCTAGGGTTTGACAATAATTCAGTATTCTCATCCATTAGGGCTGCACGATACTGGGAAAACTCACATTGCAATTTTGTTTCCTGCGATATATACTTCGATATAAAAAAAATCACAGGAATTTTCACCAGATAACTTGAATACGTAGCTCTACTTCGAAAGAATTAATCATTCTAGCATGATTGGGGTGGATTGGAAAAGTGAACTGCGCATTTTTTCCACCATTATACGGGGAGAGAAGATGGAGCCAGACAGACGGTGCACAGCGATGGCCGAGAATAGTCATGCACGGGTTTGGCTCTGACGTCATCCGAATCCGCATGTACACATAAATCATCCACCCACCACCCACCCGAACAAGTTGTTTTCCCCGATTTGGAGAACTGCACCCAATCACACACACCACCATTATTCCTCAGTGGGATTTAAGCAAGCGTGATGATGTGGTATCATATTACACCATGTTTGTGGCCATCGTATACATACAGCGCTTCGCAGCTGTAGCATATGACATACCCAGCGCTAGACTCGTCATGGTTAAGTATTTCACTAAATCACTCCTACAAGGAACTTTTCTACCCCTTCCATTTTTTGGGGGGGGGATTTTTTCCCCCTCTTTTTCTCCCCAATTGTACCTGTCCAATTACCCCACTCTTCCGAGCCGTCCCAGTTGCTGCTCCACCACCTCTGCCCATCTGGGGAGGGCTGTAGACTACCACATGCCTCCTCCGATACATGTGGAGTCGCCAGCCACTTCTTTTCACCTGCCAGTGAGGAGCTTCACCGGGGGAACGTAGCGCATGGGAGGATCATGCAATTCCGCCCAGTTCTTCCACCCCCCTGCCGACCGACCAGAAGAGGCGCTAGTGCAGTGACCAGGACACATACCCACACCCGGCTTCCCAACCGCAGACACGACCAACTGTGTCTGTAGGGACACCCGACCAAGCCGGAGGTAACACGGGGACTCGAACTGGCGATCCCCGTGTTGGTAGGCAACGGAATAGACCACTACACTATCCGAACACCCCAGCCCCTCCTTTTTTTGTTTTTTGAACTTTTTTTTTCTCTCAGACCTTTTTTGCCTCCATTGCTGCTTAAGACAAATGCCGCAGTTGGCACAGTGAGAGTCTAGTCTACTAATTTGTGCCTGATGAAAAATTAAGCTTAAAATATGTCCACATTTTAGAGAATGTAACTAATATTTTCCTCATTGATTATGTTCACCCACCCACAACCCATCTGCTATTAATCAGAATGTTCATTTCTATGACTCAGCCTGGCCGGTCCGTGGATTAACCGCGGCTATAACTGTGATCCGTGCATCACTAGCTGAAAAGCAGAGGAACACGTCGATGTGTCTTTTGTCCAAACTGAGTGAGAAATGAAAAAGTTCCAAGCATTAAATCAGAGTAAATAATGGTATATCGGACAGACTTCTCTTGTAGATTAATCATGGAAAATGAGAACCGTTGACATTTCCTTTTGTATCGAGCAGCAAAACGTTGTGGCATGAGGTTTTTGAGTTAATTTGCCTTATTTCACATCGCACGTCCTCTGATGTCGCTATTGCACATGCGTACATCACGATGACGATGCTGAAACAATATATGGTGCAGCCCTATCAGTCATCCTATTACCTGAAAACTAGTTTCGGTGTTTGGTTTGATAATATCCTTTACATTGCTGAACATGTACCTCAGCTGGATTCTTAAACATGGTAGTTTTGCGTATGTATTTTGTTGTTGTTTTTTTTTTGGGGGGGGGGGCTTTTTTCCCCTTTCTCTTCCAAGTTGTACTTGGCTAATTACCCCACTCTAACACGTGGATTCGAACCGGCGATAGCTGTGTTGGTAGGCAACGGAATAGACTGCCACGCCACCCAGACGCTGTATATTGTAATATATCATGTAAAATACGATGTGATCATATTTTCTGTATTGCCCAGCACTATTCTGGCATTCAGCAAAGTGAATAACAACAGCAAATCAGAGCAAGCAAGATAAACAAATTCAAATAGAAAGGCAGTGGATACACAGCACATTTGCCGATATCAGCCATGGTCGGATGGTCTCAGCGGATGTCATTTGCTGTGATTGCAGCATACTTACTGAGGACTGCACATGCAGGCCAGATATTTTGGTGGGTCGAAGTGTCAAACAAATAAAAGAACTCAGCCAACATGACTCCTGTGGTTTTGAATGTAGAAATCTGGGAAGTCAGGTCATTTACTTTGAGTCTTTTACTTTGTTTCAATCAATATCATTTATTAACCCCTGCTAATATTAACCAATCATATTATACTTCAGAAAAGACAAAATATTACACACAGCACCTCAAAGCTTGTACTTCAAAGCGTCTGGCCGAATCACTGATTTCATTTGTTATTCACATTTTCTTATACAATTATTCAATGTAGTCTATACCAGAGAAGGTTGTAGTTTTCACATTTCACATTTTCAGACAGAGACCCCACAATAAAGGTGTAATGAAGACTCGTTTTTACGCCAGCTTTGTTTTTTTTTTACACTGAACCAAATAAAGGCAGCACAATGCCATCCCAGTGTGTGATCTTACATAGCATGCCAGCATTCTGGAAGCAGAGGCGTCATGTGTAACACAACTGCGTCACCTCTCCCTGTTACACAGACGTCGATTTGGCTTTTTGACCACCTTCGCTGCTGGCTTAACACCAGAACAATGACCTCCCCCATTCCATCTTCGTACCTTTTTCACAGAACGACGAGGTGGCTTAATGGCGCAATGTTCCTGCCTTAAGGCTTCGAAGGGGTGTCCGGGTGGTGTGGCAGTCTATTCCATTGCCTACCAACATGGGGATCTCCGGTTCAAATCCCCATGTTGCCTCCGGCTTAGTCGGGCATCCCTACAGGCACAATTGGCTGTCTGCGGGTGGGAAGCCGGATGTGGGTATGTGTCCTGGTCACCGCACTAGCGCCTCCTCTGGTTGGTCGGGGCGCCTGTTCAGGGGGGAGGGGGAACTGGGGGGAATAGCGTGATCCTTCCACGTGCTACGTCCCCCTGTCGAAACTCCTCACTGTCAGGTGAAAAGAAGCGGCTGGCGACTCCACATGTATCGTAGGAGGCATGTGGTAGTCTGCAGCCTTCCCTGGATTGGCAGAGGGGGTGGAGCAGCGACCGGGACGGCTCAGAAGAGTGGGGTAATTGGCCAAGTACAGAGACACTCAGAAGACTGCTCAGTATTATGGCTGTTATCCTTTTACCATGTATGAAGAGAGTTAATGTTGAAAGTCGTGGTCGTTTCCCTTTATTTGATCCGAGTGTCCATGACATCACCTCAGTCCTCTAACTGTTTTTTGGGTAAATAACACTTGACATGACTACTGTTTTTCTTCTCAGATACTTTTAGATGCCAGCACCATTCGTATGGGAAGCCTTCCTCTTGGTGTCTACACAGCATCCTCGGGCCAGGCCTCCCAAAAACAGGCCACATACGAGGTCTGTGTCTGCCCCAGCGGTAAGCTCTACCTCTCCCCTGCGGAGACCACCTCCACCTGCCAGGCCATGAGCAACATCTGCCTCTGGAGTTAACTGGCACCGGGCTCAGCGACGTTGGTTGTTGTTTTGGGACCGTTTCCAACATCTGCTCCGGATCTGGTCTGTGTTCTGATCGAGACGGGACCTCTGTTTGTGAGGACGTATGTGCTACAGACAGCTGGAATGAACGGAGAAGAGCTGGGGTGTACCAGGACTCAGACTCGAGGGTATCCGAGTTAGTCAGATATGTCAGATTAACCAGGAATCCCCCCCTCCCCCCGGAGTCGAAGGTCGACAGCGATGTAAGCAGTGACTGACAGCTTCTTCTTTTCATTTGGCAGGGCGGCAGCCAGAGCAACTCTCTGAACTCAGATCATCAGGAATACCCAAACCAAACATGGACACGTCCACATTTCACTGCTGTATTCAGAAGCCAGAGGATGCGGCCTTTATTTTTGTACTCTTGGTTCATTACTGTAGATGACACAGTGACAGTCCTTCAGGATTTCCCCGATTAAACGATGAAGAGGGAAAAGACAGGAGGAGATTAACAAAAAAAAACACCTGTGCCTTCAGCAATGAAGAGGAACGTCACGTGACTCATATTGAACCTGCCGCTTTCTTTGTATTCAGGGAAGAATAGCGAGAGACTCTTAAAGATGTGACAGTACAGATGGCTCCAAGCACAAATTTGACTTGTTTCTAAATACTTGGTACAAACCCAGTAAAATCTCATTATTTTTTTTCCTCCATTTTATTAGGAGTTGTGTTAAGTGAAAATTAAGCAGCATATTTCTATGTGCCATGTATTGTACTTGAAACTGAAGTTTGATAAAGATAACTGAAGCAACGTGACTATGCCGCAGTCTCGAATGTGCCAACAAAATAACCTTAACAGGCTTGTACATTTATTTCATCAGCAGATTCAGATCTACCAGCTTTCGAAGGTAATATCTCCAGATTTTGATGATTACAGAAGATAACCCGTGCAACCTCAGCATGAGAAAATTAGCTTAATAATTTAGTATTCATTCGGCAAAAGCAAGCTTGCAAAAAGGTAATTCACATATTCAAATCCCATGCACTCAGCTCCAGCTCTTAATACAAATCCATCACTTTAGGAAAGATGAATACATATCGTTCCGTTTCTTAAGTCTGGTATGTTTAAATGTTTATCGGTGTCTTTTATTTTTCTTTCTGCAGCAGCGGTCCAACGTGGAGCTGGACAGCGAAGCCCGGCTGACACCGGACCAAAACTGAGCAGAAGAGAGGCAGCGACATTTTGGCATCTAGATGTCCAACGTCACGTCACCTCTTCATCTGCCTGTTTTAACCGTGGAGAAGAGGGACTAGGCCGGTAAGCGTTATTATGCCAAGAGCTTAGCTCCCGTTTGGTGTTGCAGTGATGTTTAGTTTTGTGTTGTGAGTAAAAAAAACAAGAGCTCAGTCTGTCCCCCCAGTTGAGACACTGTTGCCCCACCACAGACTCAGTACTGATCATTATAGCTGGGCAATATATCTGATATCATGACACCAGACTGGATATGGTCTGTGTTGAATTAAATCATCCCACTGTCAGCACTGAATGGTTTATTTGAGGGAATTTATCGACCTTGAAGGACGTACACAGAGCACATCCCTGTTTTCTTCAGGTTAGAACAGGAAAATGCAATAGTACCTACAGTAGGAGATACTGTAGATACGATTGCATTTACAGTATTTACAGTATGAAACAAAACAATCAAAATATTCTCATATGGAAATATCTTATGCAAGCACCAAAATTCATCACCAAAATATTGTCACATAATTGATATCAAGGTATTCAGTCAAACATATTGTGATATTGGGCATCCAGGGGCGTAGCGTAGTGGTCTATTCCATTGCCTACCTACACAGGGAGCTTTGGTTCGAATCCCCATGTTACCCCTCCGGCTTGGTCAGGTGTCTCTACAGACACAATCGGCCGTGTCTGTAGGAGGGAAGCCGGATGTGGGTATGCGTCCTAGTCACTGCACTAGCGCCTCCTCTGGTCAGTCAGGGCGCCTGTTCAGCGGGGAGGGGGAACTAGGGGTGAATAGCGTGATTCTCCCACATGCTACGTCCCCCTGGCAAAATTCCTCACTGTCAGGTGAAAAGAAGCGGCTGGCGACTCCACATGTGTCAGAGGAGACGTGGTAGTCTGCAGCCCTCCCCGGATCGGCTGAAGGGGTGGAGCAGCAACCGGGACAGCTCAAAAGAGTGGGGTAATTGGCCTGGTACAATGGGGGGGAAGAGGGGGGGGGAGATATTGTGATATTTAAAGCTGTTAATATCTCCAAACCCTACTGATTATAATGTTTCTATTGAAATCTGTCATCTAAGAATTGGATACCTGGACTGACAGGTAAAATCAGATTATTTGTCTCTCCCTCTGGCAGTGAGAACTATAAAAAACCTCAGGCTTCCCATTCATCTTGGAAACCCTGGAAATTTACAGACTTATTTTCCAGTCACGGAAATGGGAAGCAGTACATGTAGAAACTGTTGAGGCTTCCACCATATGGGATAGGCTCCAGCATCCCACGATCCGACTTCCGATAAGCGGCTTAGATAATGGAAGGGAATATATATATATATATATATATATATATACACACACACACACACACACACACACACACACACACACACACACAAAAGCATTAGTCATGGAAAAAGTTCTAAAAAGCGATTCCCTAAAAAGATTGGGAACCTCGAAGGTGTAGCAGCCATTTCGCTTGTGTGCTTTCAGCTCAGCAGTAAACAGTTCCTACCCTTGTAAAAACGTAACGATTGTAGAATTGATCGATGATGGGGTGCCCCTGCAGCCAAAGAGTGCATGCCACATGGTTGCAGCCGGCAACCTTTGTTGCATGTCACCCCCCCCCCACCACCACCACCACCACCACCCATTTCCTGTCTGCGTCTTCACTGTCGCTTGTCTAATAAAGGTAAAAAATGCCAAAAAGAAAAAAAAAAGAATTGGTAGATCCATCTAACAGAAGAATCAGCATCATATTTAAATCCTGTTTCCTGTTTGAGTAGGAACGTGTTTGCTGCTGCATGCACCAGTGTTCATCCTACCATGTCAAAAATTTCAACAGTGTTATATGGAGTGTCTCCACCCATCCAACCAAAAGATGACAGTTAATGTTATGTAATCTGAATCCATGGCCCAGATGGATAAAATAACTATTCATTAACACAAGGGGTTGAAGGGACCTGCATTTTCAGTTATGGTGGCAGAACATACGGTATGCTAAAGCATTAGTATAAAGCTTATTAGTTGAAGAGGCGATGAAAAGCCAGTGTTGCGAGACAAATCCTGGAGTCACCTGATGGAAATTGGAGCTGTTGTTTGCCCCACCTGGAAGCTCAGGGACACCTCAAGAGCAGCCACAGCAAGATAGAGGCACAGGGCACGCCATTTTGTTTTGTTTTAAAAATCCATTGAGAGAACAGAACAGTGATTGAAAGTGACACTGCTGTGGCCTCAGGAAGCCAGTTCAAATGAGGGCTTATTACACTAAAACAATGACAAGCCAACTGATGGGAATCAATAATTCTTATGCAACGGGTCCAAATGAAGCCCAGTCACATCACTCGTGTTTTGTTATCATTGCCCTTGATTGAATTGGTTGTTGTTGTTGTGTATTGAGCAAATTAAATTGGCTGGATGTCGGATCACTGGACATTAGCCAATGTGCGGGGGGAGTTCAGACATCAAAAGGCAGACATTTCAGCCGGGAGACTTAGTGAAGATATTGACGAGAAAAGAAAAAGAGCTTTGTGTTTCAACCAAGGCTTGAAAGATGTCTTTAGACGGTATAGGATATTCCCTTTATAGATCAGTACGAAATCCCCCCGGTCTTTCTTTCTATTCACCCACTTAGTCCAGTTGTTCAGGGTTGTGTTGGTGGGCGGGTGCATATCCCAGCATGCATTGGGTGGAAGGCAGGGGGACACACACCGAACAGGTCAGTAGTCAACTACAAGGCCCACACACAGTCATGTAGACACTGTTTATTCCTTTTTCTATCTGCCTCTGATTTGTAGAAAGTTACGAACACCTTTATTTCCTCTCAGCTGGATTATTACAACTCCTCTGCACTTTGTCAGAGAACATGACCCCCATTGGCTTCCAGTTGCTTTGAGTGAGTTTTACGATATGATACTGATGTGGCATTTAAAGGCCCCCTCCAGTCATGTTTTAAGACACATAAAATGCTCTGGTTGACGTTACAAATTGTGTGTGATGTGGGTTTTTCATCAGAATAAGTTCAATTATCACGTTAAAATCCTTAAAATTACATCTACTCCGTCTCCCTTATTAGAACAATCAAGGCTCTATGAATATGCAAATTATCCCCACCGTCAATTCAAATTTCCCCCATCCCCCAGCCCTCGCCTGCCACGTTAGGAAGAAAAGCTTTGAACGCCATAGAAAGCCTCTGTCGCGCCTTCCACAGCCACCTAGCCTGCCCCCCCCCCTTTCTCCTCCTCTTCCCCCTCTCTTCTGATCTACATTCACCTCACCGGCTCAGCCACACACACCTGCTTTCCATCAACTCCAGTATTATGAAGGCGCAGATATCCAGAATCCGGTGAGGACGAATCTGGACGTACCGGACCACTGAACGCTACGGCTGGTGGGTGGAGCTTGGTTTTGGTTTGTCCGTTTTCAACATGGCGGCCGAGTCACCAACTTTCTCATCCATCCATCCATCCATCATCCAAATTGCTTATCCTGCTCTCAGAGTCGCGGCTGGAGCCTATCCCAGCAGTCTCATTTTACAGCTAAACAGTACACTAAAACATCTCGGACATCCGGAGGGAGCTCGGAGTAGAGCCGCTGCTCCTTCGCGTCGAAAGGAGCCAGCTGAGGTGATTCGGGCATCTGATTAAGATGCCTTCCTTTGGAGGTTTTCCGGGCACGTCCAACTGGGAGGAGACCCCGGGGTAGACCCAGAACTCGCTGGATGGACTACATGTCCAATCTGGCCTGGGAACGTCTTGGGGATCCCCAAGGAGGAGCTGGAGGGCATTGCTGGGGAGATGGGACGTTTGGAGTGCCCTACTTAACTTGCTGCCACCACGACCCGACCCCGTAGAAGCGGCTGATGATGTGATGAGATGAGATGATACTAAAACATCTGAGGTGAGAAATAGGCGATGCAGTAACAGAATCCGGATTAATATTTGATCAGCACTGCCTAGTTTGACAGTTTGATCTGAATTTCGCGAGCCGGGTGCGTTGAGCTGGACGGACTCATTTGCATAAAGTATAGTTCGAGTTGCGTTTATGCAAATTCAGATACGGTGAATGGTCTGTCAGCTCTCTGTGCCGTGTCCGTCATGCAGGGCGTAGCCGGATCTCCTGTTCTCCATTGAAAATGAATAGGATCCGCCGACTTGACATCAGTCAACGGATCCGGTGTGTCGGCACCGCAAGAAACCCGGCTCTTCTTGTTTGAGCAATTACGTTAGTCTCGTGCACTCGGCCGCTCAGCAAATCTTTCAGGGTATTTTCCCAGTGTTGCTGCCAGGGGCGATTCAATCTTGTCATATGCCCCTGGCCCTGGCTAAACCCGTGGGCCCCTTCTGCTCCCCACAACCACATATTCACCATGACGAACTGGTTTAGCTCTGCACATAGTGACACTGCTAAGCCACACCTCACCACAACAAATGCACTGTACATGAATTCACATCATTTATAATTCATCACATTGTTCGTATAATACAACCATCTCTCTCCAACAGTATGACATGTCACACTTCAACATTTCAGCACTACAAACACTGTCAGCAATACATTTCTGCACCACTGCAAATACTGCCACCGATACAACAGATCACACCAGAGGCAGTAACAGTCTACACCATATTAATGTCAGAATAACAAGCATTAAAATTAAACACTGACACCCTTAGAAGTGTCTACACCTGCTTTTGTTGACAGCAAAATCCTTGAGATTTGTCAGGTAGCTGACTTGCACCCACGCTTCGTCGCTTTGAGCCTTTTTGAAAGATCCTGTTACTTTTAGTATTTTTAAGCAACTCCTGGTCTTGCTTTTCTTTCGCTTTTGAGCACCGCTCTGTCTCCGAAATTCCCCCATGATTGTTTTTTTTTCTTCCTTCTTCCAATCAAGAGGTCGCCAGAGCTCATAAGGTTGCAACACTGACACCAACCTGGACCAATCAATGTCAACAAATCTACCATTGGCAACTGGCCAATCAGCACACAGGATTTATGACAGTAACCTTCCCCTAAAAATTATTTTATTATCTAACTAAAATGGGAGGCATTTGTCTGTCCGTCCTTTGATTTTCTCAACAACCATTCATCCAATGGACTTCACACTTGGCAGGTGTGTTGCTGTGGACCCAAGGAGGTGCAGTGCCGAGTGTGAAGTTTTTTGGATGAGCGGTTGTTGAGAAAATCAAAGGACAGACAGACAGACATGTTCTTTCCGTGGCAACCAGACGAACAGCGCTACTCTGCCATTACAACCCATACTGTGATCGGAGGGGGGATCACACCCGAACGGGCACTGCACTAGTATTATTAAAAGACATCCAGGGGGCATTTGAAATTGAGGGCCCCTGGGCTTTAGCCCAGGAAAGCCCATGCATTAAATCGCCCCTGGCTGTTTCTTGTTAGTCTAATCACCTATTCCTTGTGTTTAGTACCCCCCCCCCCAGATTCATCTGCTTCAGCGCAGTCCAGCCGTGCTCGCTTCTTTGTGTGCCGGTTCGGCCCGGCCCGGCTCTGCTATCTGCTTCCGCCTCTACACCGTCACCTCTCCGCCGCCTGCCTGGCCTGCCATCCTTAATTAAACCCCCTTTCCCTACTTGCCTTTGTCCCTTGTCTGTGTCTTGCAACTGTTTTCATTAATCTTGCCCTTAACAGTGTCTGGAGAAAAGAAAATGAAACTTACCGGTTGACCAACATGTCGGCTCGGACTCGCTGTGTCCCCAGGAAGGCACAGCGTCGGGCTTTAGTACAAGTTTTGAGGCAAAAACAGTGTTTTTGAGATAAATATTCAAAACGGTGCTCTTGAAAATAGCTACTGCAACCCCAGGTTTTCTGAAGTTTGGCTAGGACGTTAACAGTTTTTCCAAATAAACTGCACCCATTTCTCTCGGATTTTCGGATCCTTTGGTAAATAAATGAGGACTCTGTTTCTTCTTTTGTAAATTTGCAGCTGAAAACAAGAAAGTCTCTTCCATTGTTTTGAAAGTAGTGAAACTTATAGCTGGCAAAATTACAATAAGTAGCTCGAATCGCTGACGCGGATGCACATAATGACATGTAAAGCACCACCCTGTCCATTAACGGGATTGGTTCCTCGGGTTTGTGACGTATGAAATCCTGCAGATCTGAATCAGTTTTTTTGGAGACTGTCCTTGGTAGCAGATATGCTCAGCCATGGCGTTGACTGCTTATTTTGCTCCTGATGTGTCCTGTAACATTACCCTAACACCACATGTCCATGTTAACAAGGTTAAAAACTTGATTTTCATCAGAGGGGATCTTTAAATGGACTATTTCTAAATTCAACCCCTCTATGTACAGGGTATACTCTGAGGTCTTTGGAAAATGCTCCATTCTCAGTTTCAAAGTTAAGGTTAACAACAAAGTCACAGAAAGTTGAATCAGTTCATCTAAACACATTTATTGAGAGAGAAACGTTTCGTTACTCATCTAAGTGACCTCTTCAGTCTCAACTGACTGCAGGAACCTCCACCCTTATAAACAATACAGTGGCATCAGTTGCTGTCAAACCCCAAAACACGCTGCGCCAGAAATTGGTCCACCCCAAGGATCGGGTCACCCGGCACAAACAGCAATATAGTGTACACTGTTACGTGCCAGGAGGAATGGCGTGACTTGTACACTGGAGAAACCAAACCGATGCTGGCCAAGAGGATGGCGCAACACAGAAGAGCTAACAAACACGTCAGGCCAGGGCTCCACAGTCTACACCCATCTACAGGCCAGTGGCCTCTCTTTCAAAGATGAGGATGTGCACATCCTTGATAGGGAGGAATGCTGGTTTGGACAGGGAGGAAAAGAGGCCCTCTATGTGAAGAGGGAATGACCATCCCTGAATGGGAGGGGAGGGGGGGCTAAGAGTACACCTGTCGCCATCTTACAATGCTGTGACTGCGAACATTCCCAAATCCTCTGTGAATAGCACACATGGCCATTGAAACTCTAGTTAATGGTCACGGCAATTTGCATGTGAAACCGATCGTTGGTTTCAGTCATTATGCCCCTGTATTGTTTATAAGGGTGGGGACACCTGCAGTCCGTTTAGACTGAAGAGGTCCCTTAGATGAGAGATGAAATGTTTCTCTCGATAAACATTGTGTCCAGATGAACTTATTAAACTTTCTGTGATTTTACCTGGATTGTTGAGCATGCATGAAGACACATTAACAAAAAAGGGAGACCCGGACATTTGCCACGATAGCAGCGAAGTTGTAGAATTGACCAATTGCTCAAACTCCGTACAGCTATGTCTATTTCCTTTTTAAACATCAGCTGTGGACAGATCTGAATATCCAATTCATTGCATATACATGTCTTTGGACTGTTGGAGGGGGCAAAGGAAATCCATGCCAACGCAAGGATAACATGCAAACTCTGTGCGGTCGGACTGAGATCAAACCCTGTTGCTAACCACTAAGCCACCCTGCCAACGGCACATTGCCAAATTAAATGTGCAAATGAGCATTTGGCTACTTACCATATCCTCTGAGAGCTGCTTCCTTGGGCAGAGTTCAGTATTCCCCCTGCCCCCTCTGCTAATGTGGATCTCACCGGTCCACAGAGAGGATTCACCAGTTCACCAGGTGGAGGCTGGTTTACTTTGCATTTGAAAAAACAAAAACAAAAACCGGTATGTAGGGACGCATTTCAAATTCAGTTATTGTTGCAGCCAGTCTGTGTACGGTCAAGGCTGGATGCACACCAGTGGAATTCTCACACTAAATAAATCCAAAATCGTCATCACGGCTAAATTCTCCGTATCAGGATGCTCCAGGAGAAAAACACATTTGAGCTAGTATTTTCATATTTTTTTTCCCCCAAGTCAACATTGGATGACTTCTTAGAGGCGGGTTGCTGTGTTGATGTGATCTGAACCACAGCTTTAAACACCCCTGTGTTTCCTGTGATTGCCCGACTTTGCATCACTGATAGCTACAGTGTCTTTGGTTCGTGTTGATGTGGTGACCCGAGCGGTAAGATGATCAAAGAAGCAACTTGTGAGTTTGAGTTTCATCTGATAAGTCTTTCCCTTCAGACTGCATGCAGCACAAAAGGGGCATAAAAGAGCCGTCCTGTAACTGGTGGTGCATGTTAACAGAACCTGAACACTAAGGAACAAAATCCAGTCTCGACAACCTTTTCGTTTCGACTGGTCATGCCGTCTCCAATTGAGCAAAGGGAACAATAATAAACAGACATGGGATTCCTCTTTACAGGATCGTGACTTATGTGCTTGATACAAAAGGTGCATCAAACTCCAAAAACTCTTGAAATAGTTTAGACTTTCCCTCAGACAGTGTTGATAAATGAGCCCCTATTTTTGGGGAGTTCACTGACAGTTGAACCTTTGAGAAATTTCCTCATTAATCCATGCAGCGGCATCACCAGACCTATTTAAGAGGCTTTGCACCCCCCCCTAAAATTCAGTATCGCCCTCCTCAATAATTTTGAAGCCACCAGCTTTATTAACTGCATATTTTTCAGGTTGATTCAGCATGTGAAAGTATGCCATTGATCACAAATATCATATGATGCTGGGAAAAGGCTGGTGCCAGGACCCAGCTCAGACTACTGGGTGGCGTGTGCGTGTGTGTGTGTGTGTGTGTGTGTGTGTGTGTGTGTTTGTTTGCATACTGTGAAGGGAAACCACTGAACTGGGTGAAACTGGTGACACACGAGTCAACTGTACAAACTGTCTGCACACTCTGCACATTGTTAAACGTTTTGACAAAGACTGGCACTTACCAGCTAAGTCAAATATCATTAAAATGAGATTACCAGAGTGTAGAGACACCTGTCACAAGCTGAATTTACTATGATGTGTAAGTCCTTATGAAACTAGTATGTTAGGCCACTGTTGGTAGAGACCAACAGCGGCCTTTGCGAGCCTTAGAATATAACTTGACTGATTTTATCCAATGAAGTTCATTAAGTAAATTTGCCAGCGTCTGTACATTGATATAACTTAACACAAATATTCCAAGCAAGCACAAGCAGCAACCAAAGACAGTCAGGTCAGAAACAAAGAGCAGGGGTGTCCGGGTAGCGTAGCGGTCTATTCCGCCTACCAACACAGGGATCGCCGGTTCGAATCCCCGTGTTACCTCCGGCTTAGTCAGGCGTCTCTACAGACACAATTGGCCGTGTCTGCGGGTGGGAAGCCCGCTGTGGGTATGTGTCCCGGTCGCTGCACTAGTGCCTCCTCTGGTCGGCTGGGGGCACCTGTTCGAGGGGGAGGGGGAACTGAGGGGATTAGTGTGATCCTCTCACACGCTACGTCCCCCTGGTGAAACTCCTCTGTCAGGTGAAAAGAAACGGCTGGCGACTCCACATGTATTGGAGGAGGCATGTTGTAGTTTGCAGCCCTCCCCAGATCGGCAGAGGGGGTGAAGCAGAGACCAGGACGGCTCGGAAGAGTGGGGTAATTGGCTGGGTGCAATTGGGTAGAAAACGGGGGGGGGGGGGCAGAGCAGGAAACAATTGACCCTGATTGTAAATTCTTGTAAAACAATGGGTCTTGCTTATCGGTAGGTGCGATATACAAAACAGTTTGGAAAACATTAACACGTCAAATGAAACATTTTAAATATCCTTAAACACGAAACTTCATTAAAAGCTCCATGCCAAAAGCTGATACAAGGTTATTTTAGCGGTTAATCCATGTGTAGTTCTGTGAATAAGGCTCATTATGTGGTAAATTGCATTACTCATCTTTGAATTATAATCTACATGCTTGCCATCGAGTGTGCTGTTAAATAAGATAAATTGAATAATTCTAATATAATTTATCTAATATTAATATTAAAAAGGGATAGTTACCCATTTCTCCTGGTGAAGAATTGCCCCCCCATAGAGGCTCGGCCCCCCCCAAACATAAAACTCTGGCAACGGCCCTGAATCCATGTCAGACATTTAAAACATGTTCAATGCCATTTAAAGAACTACTTTTTTTTTTAAAGAACCACTTTTTTTCTATTCTTTCTTTTTTACAGCTTTAATATTTGAATCGTTTTGGTAGTTCTCACACCACAGGAGCAAAAGAGAAAAATGAGGCACTTCTAAATCTTTCAACCCCCATTGAGTTACCAACGTTTCTGGTACACGATGAGATTCCTTACACATTTTTACCTCAACAACTCACCTACTTAAATAAGGGGATAAAGTAAACTAGATCAGATTTGGTCCCAGCCCTGGAAACAGTTTGTTCCCAAAAATTAAGGGACTCATTATCCATTCACACAGTCACATTTGATCTCAGAAATATGCGCATATTATCTAATATACATATGATAATGATGATGATATAATATTCATATGTAGAAAGTGATACTGTGGGGGCGTCCAGGTGGCATGGCGGTCTATTACATTGTCTACCAACACAGGGATCGCCAGTTCAAATCCCGTGTTGGTTGAGCTTCCCTACAGACACAATTGGCCGTGTCTGCGGGCAGGAAGCCGGATGTGGGTATGTGTCCTGGTCGCTGCACTAACGCCTCCTCTGGTCAGTCGGGGTGCCTGTTCGGGGAGGGAGGGGGAACTGGGAGGAATAGCGTGATCCTCCCATGCCCTACGTCCCCCTGGTGAAACTCCTCACTGTCAGGTGAAAAGCAGCGGCTGGCGACTCCACATGTATCGGAGGAGGCACGTGGTAGTCTGCAGCCCTCCCTGGATCGGCAGAGGGGGTGGAGCAGCAGCAACCAGGACGGCTCGGAGGAGTGGGGTGATTGGCCAAGTACAACTGGGGAGAAAAAAGGGCGGGAAAAAAAGTAATATTGTTGTTTCGGTCGCCCTTTCAGAAAAAATCAACAGAGTTTGATGTAGGTTTGTGTGTCTCCAAACAGAAGAGAGTGAACGAGGAGGTCTACCTCAGGATGGAAGACAAGGTGACGGGGACAGTAGAGTTGATATAGACCCGTACAGGGAGAGCCGTCACTGTCACACTTTTATATTATGGCAAAACAATGCCATGGCAATGTTAAAATCACTGTAATTGAAGCAATTATTTCACCAACATCTTTGTGATGGGAAAAAAAACTCATGTTGACAAAGGATCTCATACTGCATGTTACTGCTCTCACAGGGCATTTAGCAGCATTTGCGTCTGTTCGTTACTGCTGATGCCATTCTGGGTTCTGTTGTGGTTCAAATCCATGGTAGACTGCTCGACATCGATCTATTCCTTGGAAAATTACATGGTTGTATACACACTACAGCCTCCGCTTGAATATATCACAGCCGAGTGGAAGTCAATTCTGCATGAAAACAGTCCAGTCACATTCAACAGTTTCCCAACAGCGTGTTGTTTTGATAGGATTTCACTGACTACTGAGAGACGGTCAAAATGGGATTTCAGCAAAGGAACTTGTTTTCAGCTACTAGCTAATAATACTGCTCACTTAAGATGCAGCACTTCCATCATTCCGGGTCACACAGATTTGGTCATGTGAAACAAATATGCTTAATAGGTGAGGAAATGTACGTAACATCACATCAAATGGAAAGCTCTGCTGCTCATTTCTGATCAAATCTCTCTCAAAATCTCACTCGTGCCAACAGATTGAAAAACTACAAATATTTAACACAGATGTTGTTAACCAAAGTTATCGAGCCAGGCAGCCAGCCCTGAAGTCAGAAAACAGTCCAAGGGGGAGAAAAAAAAGAAGGGGGGGGGGTTAAAAAATGTAAACTTGGGCGTCCGGGTAGCATCGTGGTCTATTCTGCTGCCTACTAACACTGGGGTCGCTGGTTAGAGTCCCCATGTTACCTCCGGCTTGGTCAGGCGTTCCAACAAACACAATTGGCCGTGTCTGCGGGTGGGAAGCCGGATATGGGTATGTGTCCCGGCCGCTGCTCCACCCCCTCTGCCAAGCTGGGGAGAGCAGCAGACTACCACATGCCTCCTCCGATACATGTGGAGTCCCCAGCCACTTCTTTTCACCTGCCAGTGAGGAGTTTCACCGGGGGGACGTAGCGCGCAGGAGGATCACACTATTCCCCCCAGTTCTCCCTCCCCCCCTGCACAGGCGCCCTGACTGACCAGAGGAGGCGCTAGTGCAGTGACCAGGACACATACACACATCCGGCTTCCCACCTGCAGACGGGGCCAATTGTGTCTGTAGGGACACCTGACCAAGGCGGAGGTAACAAAGGGATGGGAACCAGCCATCCCCGTGTTGGCAGGCAACGGAATAGACCACTACCCTACCCGGACGCCCTGTAGAAGGCTTTGTTTCATTTTCAGAATTTAGAGTGCTGGGAACAAGATGAAGAAATTTGTGGATTGAAAATGTGTTTGTGTCCTTAAGGCTCTAACATAGTTATATAAAAACGCTAAACTCTCTGTGTTGATTAGAGGGATTAGAGAGGCTCAGCTTTAGTCTTACCGAGAGGAGAAATGTTTAAGAATTTAAGGAGCGCAACCTTGTGTCCTTACTTGACCGTCATCCTATTAAGAACCCACGTCAAACCACATGGAGTAACCCTGTGTAGGCAGACGGCAGTTGTTGGCTCAGTGTTGTGATGCCAGCATCTTGATTATTTCTCTGCTTCTCTTCCATTTCCATATCTTGTCCTATTGGGGCAAGACACTAAAAACTTGGGCAATATGAATGAATTATTTGGCAATTTTAGTAACAGAAATGCAGTCATTTTACTAATTTGCAAACTACTGCAGATGCCCCTTAATGAAGACATCTGTGTTGCATCTAAATCTGTACTTATAAATGGTTTGTAGTTAATCCTATAATGTGCGATGTGGTGCTTTATGAAGGTGGGGGTGCTGGGGATATTAATGGAATATCTGAACATTTGTTTTAAAAATTTTGAACAGTATATAATAAGGTGCCTGTCGGAAAATAGATGAAAAAATATGTTTAAAATGTGCAAATTTAATTAACTCCTCCGATTGACGTGACGTCGTTGCGTCTGGTCAGGGTCAGCTAAACTTTGCCAATTCTCAAACTTGGGGGGGGGGGGCATTTGGCAGAAGCGGGAGCTAATCAACCAAAATAGCAACAGAACAAGAGGACATGGTGTCCAGTTGTTATACGTGTGTGTTATGGCAGTGTTTCCCAACCCAGTCCTCAAGGAACCCCTATCCTGCAGATTTTCTGTGCAACCCTGAATAGGTACCTGTTTGTAGTTATTCAACCAATCGGCAATGAATTTTGTCAGATGTTGCACACCTTGCATAATTAAGTGCTGTGAGATGATTGATTAAGTACAAGCAGGGCTACCTATGCAGGGTTACAATGAAAATCTGTAGGATAGGGGGTCCTTGAGGACTGGGTTGGAAAACGTTGTGTTATGGCACTACTGTGGCAGCTCCGGCTGCCAGAGATGCCACGGCAGCCACCGCCGTTTGTGGCATGTGTAGGCTATAGCCCATAAGGCTAAGCAATAGGAACACCACCATTATATTATGCTGACGTAATGGCTGAAACCCATGTTTACAGAATGCCTGTGTTCGACAGAATATACATTTTCAATAGCAGACTGCTCCCAGTAACCAGCAAATTAGCCCGTAGTCAGTTTTTCTGTTGTTCAGTAACATATCTCATGTCTTATCAATGTGGCAGGAGTAGCCTATCCTCTTTACGCTTTAAAAAGGCCCCGGGTTGTGCATTTGTTATTTGCTAGTCTTTTCCCCTTACTGTTGCCGAAACCTGATGTTGTATAAATATATATGTGCTGAAGAAGTGTGTAAGTGCGTGCACATACATAGTCATGCATGCACATTTATACTGTGCAGCGCCCCTCAGTGAAAATATGTTCCTGCACGCATGGCCACAGCACCCCACTGTAGTCTGAGTTTAGCCAACACTTTATATGCCGAGAGGCGCGTTCGAATATCAAACTGCCACGGCAGCCTACCATTTCTTGCACCATTGTTTCGGGTACAACTGCTGGCATGTCCGTCATTCCATCAGTTAGTTAATGACTGGAAGACTACATGCGCCAAATAAGCAGTTCGCTGTACATGGCATTTTGTTTGCACGAGCAATCTTAAGACTATGAGTAGCAATGTTCACCGTCCAGAATTTGTATTCAGCGACACACATCTGAACGCTACTCCAAGCTGCCAATAAGCTGTGGAAGCATTGCTTTGCATATGCTGCCATCTGTTGGTCATCCAGCCTCCAATATACATCAGAAAAATTCATGACCCAAAGTAACGTGGACTGTTGGATAAACTTTAATTCTTCTTGGACATTAAAATACAAATACTTCAACACTTGGCCTTAATACAGGCTCATGACTGACATATAAATTGATTTCTGACAATTGACGGTTTGTGTAATAATTGTTACGCTTGATGAACAACAAAAGAAACAGAACCGCAGGGTGAAAAGAGCAATACTAAAGCAGCAGTGCAAGTATCCATCCCTACATTTTACAAGATCATGAAACTATGTCTTTCGGGATTATCTGTAGGAGTAAGATTGTCATGAAGCTCAAATTTAAATCAAACATGTAGTAGATATAGTCAGTGGATTTCTCTGTAGATACAAACTGGCTAAAAATGTATGATACCTTTTTGCCCATTAGCAATGCTAATGTCTTGCTTTTTCCCCACAATTTCTGTCTGTTAGTTTGTAATTGGTGTGGCTAATGGAAAAACAACTAAATGATTATTTAACGGTTATTTCTATTCAAATCACACCGTTCAAACAAAATGTGTGGCTTGGACAGGAACCTGAGCAGAGGATGAATACACAATCCAGTTTCCACAGAGAAATATTTCCGTTTGACTTACAGGAATTTGGCAAAAAGATACTTTTTGGAAACTTGTAATAAACAATTAAGGCCATCACTGTTTTGTTTTTTGACAAATATAAAAAAAGTGGAATTCAATCAAGATCAGCAGCTTCCATCTTTGGTAGCCGCTACATTTAGAAGGATTAAAATCATAAAAAAATACATGTTATCCAGTGAGTATCAGTTGCTAAAGTTCTACTTTTTAAACTTATTATTCATTTAATCTCGTTAGAAATATGCAATAAGAACTGACAAAGCCTTAAACAGTGTTGATGTCACTGACTGGGGGGGTTCACACCGTTGATAGTCTTGTTGCGGTTAATGGTTGTCGATGCCTTTATGCTCAGGGACATGTCTATATGCACAGCCAGGTCTTCGGTAACATCCGACACTCCGCCAGTAGACGCACTCGCCTTGCCTAAAAGCACACAAAGGTTTAAGGTTTGGCAAAGCTTAAATGGTATACCGAGTAGCATTATGCGGCATGTGGTTTGTAAACGCAACTTGAAAATGTATCCCCTCCTTCCTGGCTCAAGAAGATGGTCACTTTTCGCCCCCTTTCACTCTTTCAGTGCTTACCAATGGATGAAAGCCAACCCCAAATTGGCTCTTGTTTTGGATCATGTATTTTCGTTTTTTAGGTGCAGTGTCCACCATTATGTGTCAGTTCAGCTGTAACACGCTAGCTGCAGTTTAACAGAATTCCACCCTCACAAGCAGTGCTGTCGGTTGTAGGCAATGACTGACAGACCCACTGCCGAAAAGGCTGACACCCAGAAACATCCCAAACATGTAGAAAACAAGAAATACAGAGGTCAGGGTCTCTTCTGACACAGACAAGCAATGAGCCATAAGTATGACTGAGTCGCACGTTTATGGATTAGTTCATACGGTTTCGAGGGAGGGAATCCTTCTCAGTATGCCTTTAAGTTCATATGTTTGAGATCATTAGTTTAACTCAAGCAATAATTATTTTCAGTTCAAAGGTAACCAATGTAGTTTTGCCACTAGTGGCGCTATAGGGGTGGCATGGCTCAGGAGGTAGAGCGGGTCGTCTAGTAATGAGAAGGTCGTTGGTTCGATCCCCAGCTCTTGGAGAGAGCGTGTCGAAGTAACCTTGAGCAAGACACTGAACCCTTAACTGCTCCTGATGAGCAGGTTGGCACCTTGCATGGGAGCCTCCACCGTCAGTGTGTCAATGTGAGGCACACACTGTAAAGCGCCTTGAGTGGGCGCTAGACTAGAAAAGCGTTATATAAATACAGTCCATTTACCATTTACAAAGCAGCGGGTCCCTGTATTGTTTGTGCCACATGTTCGTCCAGCACGTGCGCGAGGACGCACATGCACGCCACGAGCAAGGGTTGACAAATTACACATATCCACAGAAAAAACACTAAGAACAGGGACATCAATATGCTCCCAATAAATAAAAAACAGAAAAAGAAGGTCAGGAGAATTATGTCGACCGCAAGAGGCAAAGAAATTAAAACCTGACCGTGATGCAGAACAAAGACAACAGAAAGATAAAGGAGTAGATACAGCAAGTCCTGGCTGATGTTCAACAGCTCAAAGTGTTCCCTGGTTTCAGCCTCAGGCATACTAAACACCATATTCCGGGCAAGGGAACTGTTTTAAAAACAAAAAACAAATGTGTAAATACTGTCGCACATCGTTATGTTGTATCATTTAAACTCTGATAATCTGTGCAAATGATGAACAGCTTTTATTATCTTCCATTTGTTATACAAAGGCATAGGAATAGTAAATGCTGTATTTAGATTTTGTTGAGCACAATAAAACCAACATAGAACTATGTCACATACGAGTTTTGATCATGAAAATAATTATCAGTGACACTAAATAGGCTAATTTACATCCTTGAAACAAAAGGTGAATGAGGCCTCACGCTCATTTCACTTGGTTACACTCAATTCGACAACTGCTGGCAGCAGCATGCCGATGCAACGCGATGGTCTGACAATAAAAAGAACATCATCCGTCGTGAATAATGCCGCTTTCATTACAAAATACGGCTTACGGGGTAGGCAATACATGGAATAGGTTTATTAGGTTTCAAGGACACACACACACAATGTGTTTTGATGAGAAATTTTAAATGTAAACAAAAACCGAGTGTGTTTACAAGGAAAACTCCCTTTAATGAGGTGGTGCTTGGTAGGTCGACAATATCCAGATATAAAGAAGAATTGTCATTACTGTGGTGTAACTGACTGCTGATGCTCACAACTGCAAACACAAACACTCCAAAGGGGGAAGGGGAAAAAAAAGCAAAACACACTTCTTACAGCTGTTATTCGTCACTCACTTGAAACAATCATTTGGCTGGTCTTCAGCTCTGAGGGCCAACTTGGAGATGCCCATGCCCTTAGGAATCCTGTCGGGGTATCGCACGACGATATTGTTGCCCATTAAAACATAGCCCTAAAAGGACAAGCAGATGTTTAAAAAAAAAGATAGGAAAAAGCAAAGCAAGGTGGCATGTTGCCAAGTGAGAACATCTCCCTATCCTCCAGTCTCTACTGCCCACCTATAATTTCTTACTACCCCTGCAGTTTTCCACCTAAATCCACTTTACTAATGATCTAGCACCCCAAAAATGGACCTGAGCTTGACCTAAATGTATATCTCTGTTCAAAAAGATGAATGATCCCTGTAACTAGGAAAGTGGTTTTCATTACATCTTATTGAACTGTTGCCCAGTTAACAAGTTCAACAGTAGTCGGAGAGGGGGGAGTCAGATGTCCATAGTTGGAACGGTGTGATTCAAGCCTGTAATCTAAGAGTCTGACCTACCCACCATTTCCAGAGATACTTACATGAAACCGCCGGATGGCATCATCACAATGGTCTTTTTTGGTAAAGTTGACAAAGGCACACCTTTTGTTAATCAGAAGCTTGATACTATATATCTGTCCGACACTGCAAGGGAAGAAGAACATATTGGTGAAGGGAGATGGCTCCAATCATCAAACCAATGCAGCTTTTGGGCACATGGACTACATTTTTACCAGGATGGAGGCTACTTAATCTGTTGAATTCTTATCAAAAATAAATCTACATTATTTTGGAATGAAACCCTCCACAGATACACTGGTGTGTTCTCTCACCTGCTGAATAGTTTGGCAACTGTGGATTCTTGAACTGTGGGAACCAAGTTTCCCACCCAAATAGGAAACAGCTCCCTGTCAAAACAAGGAAAACAAGTTGTTACATACATGTTAGCTACGTTTGATAGTGAACATTACACAGTAATAATGGAAAAGGAAAGAGTGCGGTAGATGTTTTGAGTGCCCCCCCCCCCCCCCCCAATTGTGTATGGCCAATTACCCCACTCTTCCGAGCCGTCCTGGTCACTGTTCCACCCCCTCTGGGGAGGGAGGGCTGGAGACTACCACATGCCTCCTCCGATACATGTGGAGTTGCCAGCCGCTTCTTTTCACCTGCCAGTGAGGAGATTCACCAGGGGGACGTAGCGCGTGGGAGGATCACGCTACCCCCCCCCGAACAGGTGCCCCCACCGACCAGAGGAGGCGCTAGTGCAGTGACCAGGACACATAGCCACCTCTGGCTCCCCACCCGCAGACACAGCCAATTGTGTCTGTAAGGACGCCCTACTAAGCTGAAGGTAACATGGGGATTGACCCAGCAATTCCCGTGTTGGTAGGCAACGGAATAGACTGCCACGCTACCCGGACACCCTCCTGAGTTCCTATTTTTACCTTTGCATATTATCGTATTGTAAACAATAGTCAGAACCACTAGAAAGCATAAAAAATGATTCAACGATATTCTATCTTGGAATTAGCAGACTAATAAAATTACCCTCTGCATCAACGATTACCATTACATAAAATTGTTTTTTTTTTATAATGTAAATACAACCTACGATAGAAGGTTCACCAGCTTGCAGTAATTCGAGAGTTTACAGAGAAACTAATTGACTGGTAAGACGTTGAATTTTAGACAAGGTTAATCAAAAGGCATGTTGTACAAAGGACGGAAAAAAATGGAACAAAGCTTCTTCTACTAGCTCTGTCCCTTCAAGATATAGCAAAATAAAGAAGAAATTATTTCTGTTACGAACTAATTGTACTAAAGTGCAAATTATTATACTGTATATCTCTTTACAAACAATTGGACACAGAACAATATCAATTCAAGTTTTATCACTTACAGAAGCTCTCATTCATAAAACATCAGCATTCATCAAGTAATTTGGTGGGCTGAATTTTAACCTTGTGCTGCAATTGTTTTGACACTCACAGTTGCTGTTGGTGAGCTTCTGCGTCCTTCTCAAGATGTTTATGAAGGGGCCTTGGCTCACTCTGGATATTAGACTTATTCTGGATTGGACCCAAGGGTCTATTCATAAGTGGGTGTTTTGGTGGATCCTGGGCCTGAGGAGGAAGGAGGGGTTTGGAGTTGGCAGAGGAAGCGACAGGGGTTCTGCTGGTCGTCTCAGACAAGGCTGGTGGGAGAGTTTTATGGACTTGGGCAGAGGTGGCTTCTAGGCACAGAAACAAGTGTTCAACATTGTTAAACATTGCAAAAAATGGACACTTAGTAAATTAGCAGTGAATCGGCTGGAATTAACAGAACAAATTCATTAAGACTGATACACTTGAGGATTTAAAAAATAAGACATCACCCATGCAAGTAGAGGTATACTTCCTTGAGCAAGAGTAGCACTAGTGCAACACAAGTTAACACTCACCTGATCTACCATTTAATTTAGACAGCACCTCCAGTGCCTTATTTACTGTCCCGTGAATTATTAAGGCATTTGAGCTCTGCTCCCTTGAAAAGCCGTACTCCTGCAACGAGACCAAAGAACCCCTCGGTATCAATAGCACAAGAACACGTAGGAGTCTATTCATCATCTCTGCACAGGCAAAGTAGAGAATGGCAGATTCTCTACATTACCTGACAGTTCTCATCAAGCAAAGACTAGATATATGATTAGGCAAATACTAATGTAGAAAAGTGTCATTAAAAACACTAACAGTCTAACTTACTTGTATGCCAAAATATAAAGTAACAGAATACACCATGACCCTTTAATTTCTGAATTGGCTTTGGCCTAACCTGCTGATAACCGGCACAAGAATCGAAATAAATCACCACTACCTACCATTAGTTGCGATATCTGCACACGCATCAGTTCCTGGGCAGCATCTGCACAGCTGCTGTTGAGCTTCAGAACATTCTTAAAAGCCTCTGCAGCCTCGTCATAACTCTGTGGGAAGAAGGACCCATCATAAGCTCTACAAAGTACTGTCTCCAATTATCGATTCAGTTACACACTGCAGGGCTTAGCACAGTTACAAAGTATTTAGGGGAAGGAATAGATCACTCAAGAAATTATACATAATTCTAAGTAGACAGCAAATTGATGAGAGCTGGGGGAAGAATACAGCTCTGACAAAAAACTGTGTCCCAGGGTAGCCCAATGACACTTGGTATTAACAGACCGGTGTTGCAACAAGGTCAACATGACCGCAATATCACTTTGACCCAAAAATATTGCATCAGGTTCTTACAGCACACAAACTGTGACCTGGCTACAGGACAGGGACAGGTGCAAAGGGCAGGTATGGAAGGTACAGACTTGTAAGTTCATGTCCATTTACCTTTAAACCTGCCAGAGCTCTGCCTCTCCTATAATGACCTTTGACCCAGCTGGGAAATATGCTGAGGGACAGCTCAGCATCGGTCAGCGCCTTTTGATACTCCTGCATCTTCTCAAAACAGTAGGAGCGGTTTCCAAACAGCCTGTGGTAGAAATTAACAAGAAATCAACTTCAGTTTCACTGTTGGTTTACAAAGGATATTTGGTGGTTTCACACATTGTCCGAGATTGTGCTGTGATAAAATTACTCACCTATAATCTGTAGGGTTGTGCTTAATTGCGTCTGTATAATGCTTCACAGCAGTAACAAATTGTCCAGCTTGAGCGTACTTATTTCCAAGCTCTATAAAAGAAAATAATTTAAGTTATTTCTTTGAGAATAATAATTGTCCCCCAAAATACAAATGAGGTATTTCTCTATTTGATGCACACTGCAGAACAAGAGATCTTCTGGCACTTGGGATCAAGTGCGTGTCAAACAAGTCATTAAACAGTCATGCATAACAGAAGAAGTAATGTGTTGTTTCTAAAAATATGGAGGGTCATGAAGAAGTCATGTATGTTATTTCTGAAAAACTGTTACTGCTACCAAAAAAGGCAAGAACCAACTGTCTGAAGTGCGAGCCTGGTAGACTGCACTGTGTCAAAAGTTAAAGATAACATTTGTTCTTGTCTATTCTTCCTTTTTCTGTGTCATCTTCCATTTTCCAGGACACATTCTGTCCCGTGGGATTGAGCAGAGCCAATACATTACTTTATCTTTCTCAATAATTACTTGATGGGCATTAACATGCATTAACATATTCCTATAATTTTACCTATTTTCAATTTGTTCTGTTTACATTTTTTTGCTTTTATATTGGTTTCAGTTCACTGATAATTTCTGATTGATTGATGATACACTTATTGGCAATTTATACATAATGGAAATTTCTGATTTACTAACGTTTAACAAAACTGTTAGTTGGCCTGATTCATTCTCTCCCATCACAATCATATGACCTCACCACAAACAAGACAGTTACTCAGCTTGCTGACACTGATGTTTAGATAAGTGGGGAGGGAAAAAAAACTCACCTGCAAGTTCTGTACTTATTTTTAGGTTATCTTCAAGACTGGGGTTGCTTGGGGCGGCAGTATTCTGTCAAAACCAGAAAGGAGAAAAAAAACCCTGATAAGTGGGCATACCGTAGCTCCTCCAAAAGATCCTTTCCCGGCAATAGTGCTATAAACGCAGCTCATTTGTTTTTGAAACGTTCACTAGATGTTTGGAGCTACTGTTGGGTCTGAATGGCTGTTAGGAAGTGATTTTTAAGCACCTACGTGAGGAAGGAACTCAATTTGCTGTCAACAAGTCCTCTATAAACGACCCCAATTATGACTTGATTCTTTTGTGAAAATACAGGGGTCACCGTGACAAGCCATACCTGAGTCAATCGTCAAAACAAACAAAACACAAGCCTGTGATGTTACGCGGAAAACAGTTTGTCTAAGCTGGCCTCCCCGCAGACTCTCAAGGTCAACTATACAGATAACCAAAAGACTCTGCCTTCAAGAACTGATTGTAATATGGAGGACTGGCTTCACATCTTCCCGCTATCTCATACTCTTAGTAGAAAGTCTATCTCACACTCTTCAAAGTTTCAACATGGGTTCTGAGTTTACTTTAACTTGAATTGTTCACTGAACCATAAGGTTGAATCTTACAAAAAGGTTACTTCACTTGTACTTGAGTTAAGGTTAAATACTCGGACCGTGCTTCAGCTGTACAACACAATGTTTACATTCTTTGGATGTGACCACATACCCATACCAACACAAGCTGAAGGTGGATGTTTAAGGGTTTTTTAAGCAGTTTTTGGGGTTGTCCTTGGGTAGAGGGATGATATGCCATCTACCTGAATGCCAGAACTGGAGTTGTAAGAATGTCACATTTGGGAATTTTGTTGCTCTTTACAGATCCCAATGAGTTCGAGACTTCTCTCAAAAAAAGCTGACAATAACATCTTTCAAATAAACCCCTTCACTGGTTAGTTAGTTGGTTACACTTCTCAAGAAGTAAGTCTTATTTCAATAAAACAATCATAAAATGCACATTACCCAACACTAAATAAGGGTGATACGTATATTCCCAGTTGCTGTCTTGTTGTCTCCACAGAATATTTTGGGAGGAAAAAAAAAAACCTTTATCCATCTATCTATCTAATATATATATAAAAGATTCAGTGATTCAAGTAAATTCTTTAATGGACAGTACAAGCCTGTTTCATACCATAAGCAATCATCAGCTAATGATTGACAGCTGATGATTGCTTATGGCATGGACCAGGCTTGTACTGTCCATTAAAGAATTTACTCGACTTGCTGGATTATTTTGCTCATTTGCTAAGCACTTTCCCTTGAGTGTTTCTTTTAACAAAGTTATATATACACACACACACACATGTAAATGGACTGCATTTTATAGAGCGCTTTTGACACACACACGCGCGCAAAGCCCCGAGATGCAGGCTGTGTAAAGACACCCCTAAGACAGTCCAGCACTTAGTAACAGGCTGTAAAATGCTAGTTGGGAAAGTGTACACTGAAAGGCATAATCAAATGGCTGGGGTAGTGTACATGAATATCAGTACTGAATACAGACTGGAAGTCCTCAAGTCCAAATGGGAGACACTGCCAAAGGTGGTTGAGAATGACAGAGCTAAGATCCTGTGAGACTTCAAGTTCCAGACTGACAAGCAGGTGCTGGCTAACCAACCAGATATTGTGGTGGTCGACAAGGAACAGAAGACAACAGTAGTGATTGATGTAGCAATCCCGAGCGACGGCAACACAGGAAGAAAGAGCACAAGAAGCTAGAGAAATACCAAGGGCTGAGGGAAGAACTTGATCAGATGTGGAAGGTGAAATCCACAGTAGTCCCAGTGGTAATAGCAGCGCTAGGGACTGACCCCCAAACTGGGAGAGTGGCTCCAGTAGATTCCAGGAACAACATCTGAGGTCTCTGTCTGGAAGAGTGCAGTCCTAGGGACAGCTAATACTGCACAGAACCCTCAAAGTCCCAGGCCTCTGGTAGGATTTATATATATATATATATATATATATATATATATATATATATATGTGTGTGTGTGTGTGTGTGTGTGTGTGTGTGTGTGTGTATACACACATACATACACACACACACACACACACACACACACACACACACACACACACACACACACACACACAACCCATCATCTCGCAAAAATGGCACCTGTCAAGGGATATATTAGGCAGCAAGTGAACAGTCAGTTCTTGAAGTTGATGTGTTGGAAGCAAGAAAAACGGGCAAGCGTAAGGATCTGAGCAACTTTGACATGGGACAAATTGTGATGGCTAGACAACTGGGTCAGAGCATCTCCAAAATGGCAGGTCTTGTGGGGATTTTTCAGTAAGCAGTGGTCACTGCCTACCAAAAGAGGTCCAAAGAAAGATAGCTGGTAAAACGGCGACAGGGTGATAGGCGCCCAAGACTCACTGATCCACGTGGGGAGCAAAGGCTAGCCCATCTGGTCTGATCTCACAGAAGAGCTACTGTAGCTCAAATTGTTGAACAACTTAAAACTGGCTATGACAGACAGGTGTCAGAACACAGTGCATCGCAGCTGGCTGCGTAGACCCAGACTGGTCAGTGCCCATGATGACCCCTGGTCATCACCAGAAGCACCTACAATGGGCACGTGACCATCAGAATTTGACCATGGAGCAATGGAAGAAGGTGGTCTGGTCTGACAAATCACATCTTTTACATCATGTGGATAGCTAAGTGCGTGTGCATCATTTAGCTGGCTAAGAGATGGCAACAGGAGGCACTATGGGAAGAAGGCAAGCCGGCGGAAGCAGTGTGATGTGGGAAATGTTCTGCTGGGAATCCTTGGGTCCTGGCATTCATATGTATATTACTTTGACACCTACATAAACATTGTTTCAGACCAAGTACACCCCTTCATGGCAATGGTATTCCCTGATGGCAGTGGCTTCTTTCAGCAGGATAATGCGCCATGCCACACCGCAAACATTGTTCAGGAATGGTTTGAGGAATATGATAAAGAGTTCAAGGTGTTGCCTTGGCCTCCAAATTCCCCAGACTTCAATCCAATCGCGCACCTGTGGTATGTGCTGGGAAAACAAGTCTAATACTCGCAACTTACAGGACTTAAAGGACCTGCTGCG
This sequence comes from Lampris incognitus, assembly GCF_029633865.1. Lineage (NCBI taxonomy): Eukaryota > Metazoa > Chordata > Actinopteri > Lampriformes > Lampridae > Lampris > Lampris incognitus. The sequence goes on from NC_079230.1 coordinate 23,039,246, forward strand.
AATGTTTTGGTGCCAGATACCAAAGGACACTTTCAGAGGTCTTGTGGAGTCCATACCCCAATAGGTCAGAGCTGTTTTGGCAGCACAAGGGGGACCTACACAATATTAGGCAGGTGGTTTTAATGTTTTGGCTGATCGGTATATATCCCCTTTTCTCCTTCACAGACGTGTTCCATCTGTCAGCTATCCAAAGCCTAAAACGTTCTAGCTTTACCCTTTTCCCTTATAATGATTAACAGGGATTCACAACAGTCAGCGACTGATATAGATTTTCCACCTTAATTCACAGACAGTTTAATCCAATCCAGGATCAGGCAACAGTTTTGCACTGCGTGTAATACCGATAATGGGGGGGGGGGGTTAGATGAGAAATAAAATCAATTCCTCAATAGGATGTAATATTACATGCAATTTCCATACCTTATTTATATCATTCTGCTCTTCATTAGGTTTGTCCTTGGCTGGTTGAATTTCCTTTTTATTATTTATCTTTTTCTCCTTCTTTTCTTGTTTGGGCTTCTGCTCTAATTTTCTCTTGGCTATGTCTGCAGCCTTACTTACAAAGACACTGGTTAGGTCCAGTCCCTAAAGAGACCAAAAGAATACCGAATGCATCAATAAATTAGCAAAAAACAAACAAAAAGGTGTTTATGAACAAGAAAGAAAGCAATTATCATCATGGTTACAGGTTTTAGTCCTGTAAAACTGAACATACAACAAATTACTTGAGTGACAGCAAGAACAAAGATTTTTTTTTAGATGTGTATTTTTGGTACCTCACAGCTTTCCGATATACTCTCTGGGTCACTGCTCTCTTCATCGCTGGAGACTTCTTCACTACTACTGCTGCCGCTACTGTCTGCATCTTGTTTCCCCGATTGGCTCATATGTTTACCACTGGAAGTCTTCATTTTTTCAGTAGATTTATCATTTACCCCTTCATTTTCCTCTGCTTTCGACTGCTTAGAGTCACCTTTTCCCTACCAAAAAGAAATAAAAATGTCGTTTACTTCAAGAGGTTTTTGGCCGGAAACTTGTAATTTCATGGGTATAAAAAAAAAAAGTGAGTCAGGTCAGCTAAAAGTTATGTGACGTTTACCTGTACTTTTTTCTGTGAATTCCGTTTCTCCTTCTCTAACTTCTCGAGTCGTTTCCTCTCCCTCTGTTTCTGTTGAACAGGTATATGGGGTGTCAGACAGCTAGACTTTATTAACATGATGTAATATTACTTTTCAACTGCCTGCATGCTGTTAGGGAACAGATGGTAAAACGACATAACAAAACTCACCCGTTTCTTAAGCCGCTTCCTGTCGGCCTTTCCCATGTGTTTTTTGGTCTTTGTTTCAGCATGCTGAAGGGGTCGGCATGCATGACGTTAAAACACGCAAGTGAAACCAGTCAAAACAGAGCAGATTCAATGAAAAAGATAACTCAACTGACATTTTGTAACTTAAAAAGAATAAAAATAAATAAATAAGTAAAATCTGAACTCACGCCCTCAACAATCTCCTTCAGCTCTGGGGAAAAGTGAGGAGGCTCTTTTGCACTTGGAGGGAAATGTGCCCCAGGCACATATATAGGGTGGGAAGACTTTCCCGGACTCACATTTAATCTTCTGTTAATATTTACAGTAAACCCAGAAAACCCTGGGAAATCACCTTGGCGGGGTCCCCAAAATCTCTCGTCAGCATCATCTAGTGGATGTTCAATGGTCAGTGAGTGGGTCGACAAAAGGCATTCAAAACAGGTCAGCACCATGCACAAAGTACAGGGCTAATTTAATTCCATATCGCTTCTTTAGCTGAGTTAAATTTGGGACAGGTATCTTGGAAAACTTAGACCAAATGCATTTCATACATTTAGTTGTAATCCTAAGATTTACATTACCATCAAAGGTTCTTTTGGATACTTACTAGTGCAGATGTATTTAAAACAATAGCTAATATCATGAATAGTTCTGTAGTTGCTCGTTGGATAGGACTTTCTGGGATAAATGATAAACTACTAAGCATTTTAAGTCTTCTGACTTGTCAAATGACCAAAACCACAGGTAGCAGAAAGACCGAAGTTTAAGCACAGTTGTTGAGGCCAGCAAGAGGTATGGCAGTTTAAAGTAGGCCTTCAACCACAGGTAACTAACACGATCAATAACTGAAACCCAGGTTAGACCATGTTTTGTTCATCCATAAGGATAGAAGTACTGACATAATATCACTGACAATTAGGTTTCATTTTCAATTAATTTCTGGTATTTACAGTGCTCAAACACCACTGCAATTAACACCAACAGTCACTGTAGATGTCTGTGAATTAAAAAGACAATCATCAGGATTATAATTTTAAGTCTTGACAGAATGTGCCTCAGAATGAATATGAATTCATCAACACTAATTCTTAAATTAATGTGATTAATTTTATCAATAACACTGACAGCGGAGGAGTAAAATGGAAATTAATGAAGGCCAAGATCAGAAGAGGGAATAACAGGGCCTTATCTCAATCATTTCAGATCCAAAGAGAAAAAAGAACTGAGAAGTGACATTAAATTAGAGTGAGAATAGCTAGGGAAATTCCAAAAAACAATTCATATAAATAAAATATATCAAAATGAACTTTATTCATGAAAATACTTGTTGCTTGTCCTTCTTACCAAGACATCCAATGCTCACCATCCTTCGCACAGGAGAATGCAGTTCAAACATTTCCATCATTGCTTGCTGAGAGAGAGAAAGAGGCATGGAAATGAGTCCCGCATGGTTGCCCACATCTACAATGGTCTACTAGGTAGAAAAACAGCCAATGTGGAATTCAAAAGTCAGGTTATGAATTTTTTTTTTTTTTTATCTGTACTTTCAGTTTCAAGTCCTTTGCACATAGCTCAGCACTGCTTGCTACTATGAACTTCATATGATGATATTCAAAACTCATGAAAACATGTCCACCGACTTTGTTCCTCTACCAAGTGAACCATGGCAGGTTCTGCGGGTTTGTAAAGATGTTCATCAATGGGGATATATTTTAGTTTTGGGTAACTTAAGTCGTTAAAATGGGTGGAAGAAACAGAAATTACTCATGTTAAACTATAAACTGTCAAAGGTAACAAACTACAAGCTACACGATAAACAATTTTTTTTTTAAATTGATCACTTAATTCTCATTTGGTCAATAACTCAATTCACTTAGCTCCACCCCCCGTACAAATTTCAATTAACTTTTTTTAATTAACTTTTTGACATCACAGAATCAGTTCATGTGGACACAACGTTTATTGACAGAAACATTTCATCACTCATCTAAGTGACCTCTTCAATCTCAACGGACTGCAGGTCTCCCCACCCTTATAAACAATACAGTGGCATAACGACTGAAACCAACGATCAGTCTCATATGCAAATATAGCGTGACCATTAGCTAGAGTTTCAATGGCCATATGTACTATTCACAGAGGATTTGGGAATGTTTGCAATCACAGCATTGTAAGATGGCGACAGATGTACTCTTAGCTCCATTGTTTCAGGGATGGTCGTTCCCTCGTCACATAGATGGCCTCTTTGACTCCCCATTCAAACCAGCGTTCCTCCCTATCAAGGATGTACACATCCCCATCCTTGAAAGAGTGGTCACTGGCCTGTAGATGGGTGTAGACTGCAGAGTCCTGGCCTGACGTGTTAGCTCTTCTGAGTTGTGCCATCCTCTTGGCCAACGTCTGTTTAGTTTCCCCAATGTACAAGTCACTGCAATCCTCCAGGCACATAACAGCGTACACTATATTGCTCTGTTTGTGCCGGGGGATCCGATCCTTGGGGTGGACCAATTTCTGGCGCAATGTGTTTTAGGGTTTGAAAGCAACTGAGACGGTGTTTGGAAAATATGCATCTCAACTTTTCCGACACTCCTGCCACATATGGTATCACCACTGGTTTACGCTTGGGCAGCTACTGTCATTCTCCTCTCTTCGATTGGCTGGTGCACTGTTTGGGCGTCTTCCTGGCTTTGACAAATGCCCAGTTAGGATAAACACACTTAGCCAGGGCCTGTTTAATGTGGGATTTCTCCACTTCCCCGGCCGCTGTTTCGGTGGGGACGTCAGCTCGGTGGTACAGCGTTCTGATGACTCCTAATTTGTGCTCCAGTGGATGATGAGAGTCAAACCTTAAGTACCATTCAGAATATGTTGGTTTACAGTAAACATCAACAATCAAATGTCCCCCATCATCAATTGCAATTTCAGTCTAAAGCTAACCTGTCATTTTTCACATCCTCCCTTGGTGAACTTGATGTGGTTGTCCAGAGTTAATGTGGTTGGTGAAATGTGGACGTCCTGAGATTTAATTTTAAACCAGGTGTCATCCACAAATCTGAACCAATGGCTTGGTGGTGTCCCTGGATAGGACATCAGAGTCCTCTTTTTCACTTCCTCCATATAAAAGTTGGCCACTACAGGTGACACTGGGGAACCCATAGCACACCAATGCCTCTGCCTATAGTACTGCTCCGTGTATGTTAAGTATGTGGACACAGCTTCAGGAGCAGACACACTTGGTCAGTGTTAAGGGTAGTCCTATTGCTAAGACCGGGGTCATTTTGTAATTTCATATGGACTACCTCCAACACTTCATATACAGGAACACATCTGTTGCCATCTTACAATACTGTGGTTGCCAACATTCCAAAATCCTCTGTGACACATGGCAATTGAGTTAATGGTCACACCCACATTTGCATATGAAATTAATCATTGGTTTCGGTCATTGTGCAACTGTGTTGTTTGTAAGGGTGGGGCTATCTGCAGGTAGTTTAGACCAAGAGTTCACTTAGATGAGTGATGAAACATATTTGTCAATAAACATTGTATCCAGATGAACTGATTCAACTTTCTTTGATTTTCTTACCTGGATTATTGAGCATGCAAAGACATCTGTCACCATTTTACAATGCTGTGACTGCAACTATTCAGTTGAGACTGAGGAAGTCACTTACGCCCTTTTCCACTACATGGTACCGGCTCAACTCGACTCGACTCGCAGTGTAGTTTTCTATTACCGTAACAGTACCCCCTCAGTGTAGCTGGTCTGCAGTGATTTTGGTACCCGCTGTAGTTTTTTTGGAACCTCAACAAAGGTGGTACCAGAAAAGTGGTAACAGTTACCAAAATGCAAGTACTTTCCAGTAATGGAAAACGAAAAAGTTGAGTCGAGCTGGTACCATGTAGTGCAAAAGGGGCATTAGATGAGTGATGAAACGTTTCTCTCAATAAGATTTGTGTCCAGATGAACTGATTCAACTTTCTGTGATTTCCTTACACGGGTTACTGAGCATGTATAACTCTTTTGACAGTTGTCAGTAAATCTTTAAAATAATGAATGGCAAGTTATGTAGTTTAATAACGCATGATCGAAAGTGGAGATGAATGACAACGTTGGCTATCGTTTTTAATTCAAACTTTTTAAATGTATCATATCACATCACTTGAAAATGTCACTAAGCTTTCGCAAGATTCACCTGAATTTCATCAATATTGCCTTCAATTCATCCTTGCGTCCACCCACTATGAATGATGGTGTGCCCACTTGCTGGCCTTTCCTGCACTCACTCAATATCTGCACTCACCCAAGCAGTTAAATGTGACTCAACCATCAAAGAACCAATGGCCGTGGGAAATAACAGGCTTGTACTGTTACTAACAAAGATGATTCGAGGACTGTAGATAACTAATATGAAGCTGGGAAGTTTCCCATTTCCAAATGTATTGCCAGAACAGCTCCGAAGGAGATGAATGGTTGTTCATAACTGGTACGAATCGAGTTTGGTTTGAACTTTTTTCCCCTCTTGGTTCCCATCCCCCCCAAATCCCCGCTTTTTATCGAATTGAAGTTTTCCAACCATTCTCCTAGTGTAATTTCACCTTTCAATTCCCATTCCTCTATGGAGTTTAAGAGGATATGTCGGATCAAGTCCGACACCACGATTTGTATTTCGGTCCTGCATTATACGTGTTATTTTACTGCTGGATCAGTTCGGGGTTTAACACGTTCTGATGGCCTCTAGTTAACGCCCACCAGACAAACAAGACTGTTTCCCTCTAATATCGCAAAAGTCGAATTTCGGATACCTCTTTTGATACAAGCACCGAAGAAAATGTTATTAACTGTACTTACGACCACCCGAAAGTCCGCATATTCTAGAGGAAAGGGAGAAACAACAGTACAAAGTCAAAATTTACCAAAAAATGTTGACGTCTTTTGGTTAAAATTGGTCGATGTATCGGGAAACCTCGACAAGTAGGCTAGCAAACGTCATGCTGGCTATATTAGCCGCGGAAAAAAATATTTTCCGTACCTGGCTCGTCATCATACAGGTCCATCCTTAATTTTAAATAATTTGATATTTTGCTAGTTCGATATATGCAAAATGGGGGAGGTAATCCGTGACATACTACCAGTTACATTGACTAAAACACAATTTCTGGTTAACTAGCTCTTAAAGTTAACACCGCGCATGTTCCTGTGGTATTTTGTCTGATGGACTCAATTTGCTGCTGCTACTGCTTCTTCTTCCTCGTCTTCTGTTTCTTCTTCTTCTTCGAGTTTTAATGGCAACTGGCGAAACAATTTATGCGTGCATTGCCGCATCCTGCTGGACAGGAGTATGGAGCAGTAGATTGGCGGGGGGGGGGGGGGACCAAATTAACTCCATTATTCCTGTTATTTTAAGTAACTAATTTTAACAATGCCTACTTTCCATGATGTCTTTCCTAGCAGACTCCCCGATGTAATATTGTGTTTTCCATCATTTAGTGCTGATATTAATTCCCTTTTTTCTTCATCCAATACTCTCCACCCGCCACCATACTCAACAGCGTAGTGTCTACAGTGAAAACCCACAGATTTCTGGCTTCCACAATCTCCCAGGACCTAAGGTGGGCATCAAACATAGATACAATCATGAAAAAGCCCCAGCAGAGGATGTACTTTCTCCGCCAGCTCAAGAAATTCAACCTGCTTCAGAAACTGCTGATTCAGTTCTACACTGCAATAACTCAGTCTGCCCTCTCCACATCCGTCACTGTCTGGTTTTGATCAGCCACCAAACAGGAAAGGGACAGACTACAATGGACAGTTAAGTCTGCAGAGAAAATCACTGGTGCCAACCTGCCCTCCATTCAGGACTTAAAACACCTCCAAGGTAACAGGCAGGCAACATCACTGTAGACCCATCACCAGAGCACTGTACCCCAAAACAACCAGATATAAAAAGTTTCATTCTGTGGGCTGTCATTCAAATGAATGCTTAAAACTGTCAAATAAATCCAACCATTTTGTATAAACTGTACTGTACATTGTATGCTGGTACGCTGTATATACTGTACTGTACATTGTACGCTGGTACGGGTATGCTGTCATGTCCATCTACCTCAGGCATGTATGTAAGTAACCTGCTAACATCTATTTCAGCATCTCTGATATATTCTCTGCACCATTGCACTTTATCACCTCTTATTTCACCTGTATAAGTCAATCCTTGTGTACTATATATCTGAAGATTGCTGTGTTGTAGTGTTGTTATTCTATGTTAAGTGCACTGAGGGAGCCATGAAACCGGAGTCATATTCAATGTATGTGCAAACCTACATAGCCAATAAACATACTTCTGATTCTGAAATCTAGTAGTTCTTGCCAGAGTAGAGGAGCCTAACAGTTCTCAGTGAAAGATGATCTCAATCCATGTGAAATAGAATGAAGAAAATTATAATTGTCATGTTAAAATTGAGACCTCGTTTATTCTTTTTAACATAATGCCTTTGGTTAGTCATAGATGTGCAAACAAATTATCGTTATTTTCAAAAGTCATGGAAGGCCTTGTAGGTGTACAAAACCAAAATTGTTCATGAAAATAGATATTAAAAACTTGCAAACTGTCCGTAACGAAAAGGATTAGCTGAATTTTCAAACGTTCTTATTTGTAGCTTAGATTTTAAAAACGTCTCTCAACATGGAGTATCATATTTCTTGACGAACAAGAATTACAGAACATAAATTAAATTTCTTATCTTATTCCTTACAACTCTCCATATTTACAACATTAAAAACCATGATCGATTCACTCAACACATTCTCAAAGTTACCCCCTGTATGACCAATCAAACCTAATTCGGTAATCAGCAGAAATATATCCAGTCTTTGATGAACAACTTGAGGTTGTATGGTTTTGAATTAGAGAATTAGATTAGATTGATACACAATCCACATTCCTCTGTATTCCACAACAACGTTATAATTCAAATGCACAGACCTAAAAACTGTTTCAAGTCTGTCAAACTCTCCAAATACTTAAAATACTGTTTGCTCAAATATGTGAAGTTAAATTTACCCTTAGAACCAAGTTATATGCAACCATGTGCCAGGTGGTAAAAGAGGTTATGATAATTCAGTAACATATATTACTCTGCAGCTCATCAGTTTAGAACTAGTACCACTTATTCAGTTTAACTGGTCCATGTCATGGCTTCTTCCACAGTGTGAAAGACCAGCTGTGGTGCTTGCTTAGCTTCCTTTTGACATGCAAAGTGGCGAACGTTGCTCAGCTCTTGGGGAGGGAGCCAGGTCTTATCTCTCCACCTCTGCCAAACAGTCCGAAGGTCAACCCTGAGTCACAAACTCTAAAATGAAATTCCTAACAGTTACCACTTCAACAGTAACAACAAAAAGAAGCCTTAAATATCAACAACACCTATGCGAGCCAAGAAGAGGAAACGGTTCCCTGCTCGTCCAATTTAATATGGCGAGGGGGAGCCCCGCTTGCTACTCCATGATTCTCCCATGGCGTACAGAGAAGGCAATGAGTCTGTGGTAGAGCGAGCCCAGGAGGATAATGGCACCCAACACCATTGCACAGATAAGGCTGAACGCCCAGCGTGGCCCCAGGATGGTATAGACCTGAGAGACAAACACAGGGCCCAACGTCCGTGCCCCGCTGCCAGAGGCCGTAAGCCAGCCCATGTACACGCCCTGCAGAGAGACAGTAGACATGCACATTTTCTATACTTTAATATACACAAAAAATTGACACAGAGAAGTTATTTGTGTTACAAAGATACAATGAAAAATGTAAACATTACAGAAGTTTAAAGCACACTATCATTATCCAAAATATGTTTTGGCAATATTTTAAAGGCTTTTCACCTTGGAGAGTCTTACAAAAAAACTCCAATTTGTACTGACAAGCAAGCAATAACAGAAGACCCCACCACATGAAATCTCTGTTAAGCTACAACATAGGCCATGCATCTCCATGAGCTCATTGCCATTCCACAACCAGTCTGCAGTCAGTGCATGAATACACTGCAAAGCCAAAATGCACACGCAAGTACCCTTAATATTTCATCGGCCTTTAAGTTGGTCATTTATTAAGTTTTGTTAAAGCCAGGGATAAGCTTTTAGAGTGTGCATTAGACAAACGACCTCCGCCAACTTGCCCAACTTCCTAGCATTTGGGTAATCGCCTCCTTCTTACCTGCGGCTTTGGTCCAAGTATTTTGGAATATAGTGTGTAGGACATCACATTGCAGGCTGGGTAGCCCATCCCGATGAGGATGTCAGAGGTGATGTACTGGGCCAGGTGAATGGCAGGGACATACTGACACCAGGTCTGTTCGACTGGGCAGCCAGTAGGCTCAAAGGAACTATTGGAGGCTATTTTGGGGTCAAAGGTCTCATTGACCATTGAGTTGTTCTTGATGTCTGTATTTATAAAAAGACACATCATGAATGTGCACATCCAAATAAATGACCTAATCCACACTCAGAACAAAAATTCACCGCTAATATTACACAAAAATTACAATCTGATGTGCATATAGCAAAACTAACAGTTTTAATGGCATTGTGTTATTTCAGTTAACTCAAAAAGGGGGAAAAACCCCAAACTAACCTTACACGTGCTGCAACTAATGGTTACACTTTATTTTAGGGGGTTGTAAATTACCTAGTAATTTCCTAGTAATAAGGTGGTAATTATCACATAATTTCTTAGAAATAAGGTTGAAATTACCTTGTAATTTGGGTTAGGGTTAGGTTTACTTAGAAATAAGGTTGAAATTACTTTGTAGTTTGGGTTAGGATTAGGGTAAGGGTTGGGGTTAGGGTTAGCTGTACAATTACCTGTAAAAACTACCACCTTATTACTAGGAAATTACAAGGTAATTTCAACCTTATTTCTATGAAATTACTTGATAATTACCACCTTATTACTAGGAAAATACTAGGTAATTTTCGACCCCCTAAAATAAAGTGTTACCCAACTAATCACTAAAAATGTGGGAAATTAGACCTGTACCTGCACATACCTGCCCACTGGATTTTAGGGTACCGATTCCCCCATGGAAGCAGAATGAAGAAGCCAGCGAATATGATGGTCAAGCCTGCAAGCAATATGGGACGATCCCCAACCCTGAACCGAAACAAACACCGCCCTTGTTAATACAGATTCTTGGCAAACTGAAGTTTGCTTTATTATTGTACTATAATTTTCCATTCATTCACATGCACCACAGAATAAAAATGCCCGGGTACCTTTGAGAAGCTACCTTCACAACTAGAAACACCAGGATGGATTCAAATCCAATGCAAGAGATTATGATGCCATTGTACAGCACCCCTTCTTTTCTCGTCCAAGCAAACATATCCATAGACAGAGGTGTGGCGATTCTAAAGAAATGCACAAACATACAGCCAGATTACACCATTACACAGTGGCGTATACACTGAAGGTGGGCTTGAGTTATCTACAAAGAAATACCTTGGGTCATTCTGAAATTACCCATGTTCATACCGCATACATACGTTTCGAAGACGGCGAAAATGAACATGACAATGAAGAATAGGATATTGGAGGTAAGGACTGCTATTTGGTCAATGTCGTCTTCGGTTTCCTGGCTAATGTCTTCTCTATCTACAGGAGGGGAAAGATGGGGCACATGAACATACTACACAAAACATTGCCTAATATCTGGCTTCAAGGACTGTAAACTATATTTAGTTAAATTATTGGACTAAACTTTTTTTTTGAAGGGACAGCGAAAATCTCAAATAACACTAAGAATAGAACGCATACCTTCTGATGTGTAGTTGATGGCTCGAATGTGCCTCCCATGGTCATCGACACGATACTCTCTGAAAGAAGAATCAACATCTTTGCTGAGCATATTAGTGATTTAATCACTTAAACAGCAATAACAAAGGATCAGAAAACATAACTTTTGACCCCCATAAAGGTAACTTAAAAAGAAAACATCAGATATCTCAACATTCAAAATGTGCCAAAATTAAGTCTGGACAGACATGGGACTCTATTTCATACTGTTTCAGCACCAAGAAAGACGATCTTTGGCTCTAGGTCCATCCATCCATCCATTCATTATCCAAGCCGCTTATCCCAATTGGGGTTGTGGGATGCTGGAGCCTATCCCAGCAGTCACTGGGTGGCAGGTGGGGAGACACCCTGGACAGGCTGCCAGGCCATCACAGGGCCAACACATTCATACCTAGGGGCAATTTAGTATGGCTGATTCACCTGACCTACATGTCTTTGGATTGTGGGAGGAAACTGGAGCGCCCGGAGGTAACCCACGCAGACACGGGGAGAACATACAAACTCCACACAGATGATGACCTGGGATGAACTCCAAGGTTGGACAACCCCGGCGTTCGAACCCAGGACCTTCTTGCTGTCAGGCGACCGCGCTAACCACTGCGCCACCATGCCGCTCCTTTATTAATCCCCTTGGGGAAATTCAGTTACTTCAAATTAACCCATCCTTGCTGTGATCTGTGTAGGAAGATCTAGGTCACTTCAAGAAAACATGCTCCCAAACACACACGATACATGATAGTAATATTCAGTTACTACACGATACATGATAGTAATAGTCAGTTACTCAAGGGACCCCCTCACCTCAGCACCAGTATAACCAACAGGATGTTGATGACACCAAAGACTGCTGCCAGTAAAGCCGGGGCAGTGTACATGTTGAGCTGCAGGTCAATGATCTTCACAGTCACGCCATGCTCACCAATAAACGAGAGGCCTGCCTGCAGAGCTGATGCATGAAAAAGACAAAAATCTTCAAAATCAAGTCTGGGGCAGGTAAGGCAAAAAATGCCCTGTCCAACCACTATTTTTTGTTGAGGATCTTCAAAAAAATAAGTAGTTTAAATATAATTTAAATGAAAATATTTTAAATTGTGACACTGCGGGAGGAACAAAATGCTTCGAGGAGACGTTTTTGTCTATCCACCCTATAACCTTTATTGACTTACATTTTCTGTCAACCAGGTTTTTAACTTTAACACCAGGGAATCAAAAACCCACCAACATCGGGCTTTTGTCTTTAGTGGGAAAGGTTACAATCAGCATTCAGTCCCAGGACAAATGACTCTGCAGTAGTCATGGGTATTTATCGGCTCCAGCTCCACCTGGCAGTAATGGAAACATGACACCCGGGTAGACATGCACATTTTTGCCACTTTCCCGGCGCATTCGTGACGTTGAACGTGACACACCAGAAAAAAGAAAAAAAAAAAACAGAAAGGCATACTCATCTACTGGCAATGGGAAAGGAGTCAACTGCCTATTTTTAGAGGGTTTTCCCATGTTTAAAAAACCCACATATGCGCGCTAATTTTTTGTGGAAAAAGGGTATAATAGTTGCAGCTTTTAATTGTAATCCCATGACCACTGTCTTTAACTGTAACCTCACTTAACTATCGGAGCTTAAATGAGTATAAAACACAGCCATTTGCACCTGGTCCCAGAATAAAGCCAAGGGCCTGACAGGCACTCATGTTAGCCATAGCACCAGTCCTCTCCTTCAGTGACGTAGCTCCAGCGACGTAGGACCTCACCACAGCGACGTTACCTTTAAGCACAAGACCAGCACTTGACTGAGGAGATACATATTTTAGGAGACATTATAATCCTTATCATCATATAGTGAAGCACAGCCATATGTACAGTTATACAAGTAAACCAGGAAGTGTGACAGCCACCCAGATCCTTTAAATCCAAATACTCAATCGTCACCTGTGCCTGCCAAACATCAAATGACGGGGAAACCTTCTAAGAAGACCAAACACCAGACACACTATGGCCTCCATACTGTACCTGCTCCGAAGCCCACAAAGGCTCTGGCCATGAGCATGTGGAATTTGTTCTCTGTTTTGGGCAGATAGACATAGGAGTAGTAGATGTTGGCAGACATGTTGATGAAGATGGAGCACACCAATGGCTCCCTGCGTGGTCTGCGATTGGACCACAGGCCAAAAATGGGAGAAGCCACCATTTGGCCCAGGCTGTAGGCTGCCACCACCCAGCCCAGGAAGGTAGCATTGGAGCTATCATCAACCTACAAGAAACAATAATCCAAAATAAAGTGTTAATAGGTACAGGACATGTTCCACCGTATTAACAGTCAGGGCTCTCAAGTCTCACGCATTGGGCGTGAGACACACGCATTTCAACTCGTTCACACGCTCACACGCCACACCTTGTATTTCTCACGCAGAGAACCAGGGTAACGCCCACCAAGTTGCACCGCTATTTTTTATAACAGTGGAACAGGTAGGAATCAAGTGGATTCCCCATAGCGTTGAGAAGGGCCTGCCACGCACCAGCCAATCAAATTAAAGAATATAGCTGCAGAACAGCCAATCAAATAATAGCATTGCTGTATCCGGGTAAGATTTAGATATTCCCGCTACAACAACTTGACAGAAGAGGACAGCTATCTACTAACTTAGTCACAAATCCGAAGTAGGACGACAACGACGTGGGAGAAGACCATATCCTATGTGTACAGTAAGTTATCTCATCATTTGATTTCCGTTGCTGGGGAATATTGTCTCTTTTTACTCTCTATGAATATTGTGTCCAGGCAGTTCGTTTAACCACAGTGTGTGAACTAGCCTAGCTAGCTTAGGGTGACCAAACGGCCTCTTTTCCCCGGACATGTCCTGGGGGGGGGGGGGGTTATAAATTCATGAAAAGGTCTGGTTTTCTGTGGTAGGTTTGCGTGTTGCTGAACTGTTATATATTATATTTTTACCGATCTCAAGCAAGCCAGCTGCTTTATCAGCGATGTTAATGGCGTGACACTGCTACGTGTTGCCTAGCAACAGGTGCAGAGGAGTCTGTGAGGTGGAGAATCTGCAGCGGTCAGTATTTAAAGTTTAAACATTTCAAACGTCACAGAATTTAAAATGACTTCCCCTGAAACTAAACTAAGATATTGATATTATATTAATTTCTGGCGTTAAGTGATGTTAGCTAATTTGCGATTGTTGCTCAGACATGTTGATAATTAAACAACTTTAATGTTGGTGAAAATTCCTCTCAAAAGCAAATGAAGACATCTGATCCTTTTTAAAGAAGAACCGAAGTGTCAGTAACTGTTTACACATGTTTACACTGCGCATATTAAGTGACATTCTCCTGTTCTCGTTCAGGTCACCAGTTCTACCTGCACTAAAAAAATGATGAATTAAATAAATATTTTTATTTGTACGAATTTATGTGTCATTTATCAGATCAGACCCCCGTCCCCACCCCAACCAAACCCCCACCACCGCCGCCGCCAAAATCTCACTCTGAACTCAGTTCAAAACTTGAGAGCCCTGTTAACATGTTCATCAGAACTAATTTGATATCTGAACTAACCACTACATTGTGTTGCCATTATTATTATTATTATTTATCTATTTGGAATTTTCCCCCTTTTTCTCCCCAACTGCATCTGGCCAATTACCCCACTCTTCCGAGTCATCCTGGTCACTGCTCCACCCCCTCTTCTGATCTGGGGAGGGTTGCCGACTACCACATGCTTCCTCCCATCTCGCTTCTTTCCACCAACAGGGAACGGGTTCGGTGTCAGTTCGCAAACCCTTTTTTTTTAACAGTAAATTGGTTGCGAACCCGAAAAGTTAGTTCCGAACCAGCACCAAAAAAATAGCAGATGTTTCAGCGCGAACCGTGACGACATCAATGGGCGCGTGACATTCCAGGGGAAGAAGAGAGGAGATAGCCTAATGGTAGATAATGGCGAAATCGGCAGATAGCACGTAAGAATCTTCTATGTCTTCTCATTATCAGTAGACGGTCCATTTTTTTATTTTATTTTTTTGAGGAAAGTAAATATTTGAATCAACAGAACAAAAGTTCGCGACCATTCACTGCGCTCCATCTTGCTAGCCAGTTAGTTTCAGTGGGATGTGGCTAATGTTTACATCCGGTGTGCAACGCACAGAGTCCCCCGTTGATGACGTACAACGGTTCCGCTAAAAACTGGTCGAAGCGCGGGCCCGTTCGCCACACAACACCAAGGTTCTCAGAATCCTGAACGGAACCGGTCCCTGAACCAGAGCTACTTTGGTCGAAAAGGGGGAGTTTCGTCACGGGGACATAGCACGTGGGAGAATCACGCTATTCCCCCTCCCCCCTGAACAAGTGCCCCGACCGACCAGAGGAGGTGCTAGTGCAGCGACCAGGACACATACCCACACCCGGCTTCCCACCGCAGACACGGCCAATTGTGTCTGTAGGGACGCCCGACCAAGCCCGAGTTTAACACGGGGATTCGAACCGGCGATCCCAGTGTTGGTAGGCAACGGAATAGACCGCTACGCTACCCAGATTTGCCTGATTGCCCATGCGGTACTCACCTGATCCCCAGCCCCTTACTGGGCTTGCGGTTCCTGTTCTTGCCCTGCCCTGCTCACCTGTTACCAATTCCCTAATTGGCGAGCCGGTTCCTGCCCTGCCCGACTCACCTGTCCCCCATTTCCCTGATTGACTGTCTCAGGTTATATATTCCCTCTGGTTGCCATGGCGTCTTTGTCGGGTTGTCACATAGACACACACAGATACACAAACGTACACAAGAGACTCTTGGTTCCCAGATGTGCCACGCCCTGTTTTAAGCCTTCCCTGCTGTCTGTAAGTTCTTCTGTTTTATTGAAGCATTGTTCTAGCCTAGTCTGTGTCTGAGTCGTGCATTTGGGTCCTCCATTCCTGCCTCCAGTGTGACAGTTTTCAGACATAAAAGCACAGAACTTAAACCTTCTTTAATCAATGCTCAATGGCACTTACAAATTTCATCCCTTCCTATATGTTTATGAAAAGCATATCCAATTACAACAAACTGTACTTTGATTCCAATTTACCAGTTCAATTTTATTTTGATTTTTAGTGCATGCAGGACCAAAACTTCCTGCATCTTTGCATTAACAATACAGTTCTCATTTTACAGCTACTTTACCACAATAAACTTGACATATATTCCTCATCTTTCATATCTTCTTTACCCTACAACAACTATCCTTAAATCTCATTAGTGCCTAAAATTGCATAAGTAATGTCCAGACCGTCATGCTGCTCTGAGCTGTGCTTACCTTCTGTAAATATGGCCACAGGGATGTTATCACAATGGTGAAACCTAAAAGAGGACATGAAACAAGCTGTGAAACGCTGTTAAAGAGTCATAACCTCGTGTTGTGCATCACAATATAAATAAACCGTATCCACATGACATTTTTGCTTACAACCAAATGTTAGTTTATTGTATGTGGAAGTACGGGGAAGTACACGTCTCCTCACCTACACTGCTAAGGAACATAGTAAAGTACATGACTCGAATAGACCTCCATCTGCTCTTGTAATCTTCATCTTGGGAGTCATCACTGTATACAGACAAGAGGACAAGAAAGAAAGTTGATTTTGTAGCTTGAATGGTTTCTGTCGATGCCAAACGTAAAAAAAAAACACATCACGAGATCAGACGAGACAGTTCTTCAACAGTGCCAATTGTCTTTAAAAAATGTCAACAAGCAGCTGTTGTCCACCCAACTAGCTAACAATCATCAATGAAAAAAAGCTTGTGAACTCTGCACCTACCTGCTTGCATCATCCTTGAGCAATGGACTGTTTTCTTCAGAGTCGAAAAGTTGAGACATTGTCGACGAAATATTCAAAAGTAAAGGCAAAGCTATCCAGCTGCCCGAAAAATGAAAGCTATAAGACAGTATGTGTAGCTAGGTCGCCATTCAGAGCGCGGCAGCTGCAAAGCCCGTTCAGCGTGACTGACTTACACTAGACAACAGAGACAGCGTTTCCCAGCGCCAACATCCGTAAACCGATAATGCTAACGCTACAGCATATGGTGCGAAAACCGAAATAGTAAAACAAAAACGCTCCAGGGTGAACGACACAAAGCCTTCGAATAAAATTGACTTGACTTGACATCTACTCACGTGAAACTGCATTTACTACATATTTATAAACACTTCCTGTTACTACTTCTTCTATGATTTATTGCAGTTCGCATTAGATGTTTCAGAAGAATTTGACCACCTACTGTACTGGAGTGGAAAGGCACCATGGTGTACAAAAGATTATATTTTAATAAACATAAAAGAAAACACAAATGAAATAATAGAACAACTCTGAACAAAAATAACAAGGCAATACTTGTTCCCCAGTTTCTCTTCTCCAAAAAATCATACAGGTGCTAACCTAATTCCGTGTCATTTATTATATGTATTAACACGTATACAGAAGGCACTTAAATGTGATATATACAATCTCTGTTACATAGCATTTTGTGCAGTCACTTGACAAACCTCTTCAGTTTAAAGTTACCTTTGAATTTAAACTAGTGTTAAATTCAAAATATTCTCAAGAATATTATCATATTCTGGAGAAAATGACCTCTCATCTGTTTTCCATTAGCTGTTAGGGCAGCTTAATTGTTTAGGTTTTTTTTTTTTAGAATCAAATTGTTCTATTGCCATGTGCATTACATGCACTAGGAATTTAGCTATATTTGAATGATGGTGGTGCCCAGGAAATGGAATGATTCCACAGTGATAACTAGAGAGTCAAACAGGGTGTGTGCGTGTGTGAGTGTGGGGGGGCAGGGCTGGGCTACTACTGAGTCCTACCACCATCTCCACTATCTTCAGGGGGTTTAGATCCAGATTATTCTGGCTGCACCAGGAAACCAGGTGCTGAACCCCCCATTTGTAAGCAGACTCATCACCCTCTGATATGAGTCCGATGACAGAGGTGTCATCTACAAACTTCAGGAGCTTGTCAGACTGATGTCTGGAGTTGCAGCCATTGGTGTACATTGAGAAGAGCAGTGGGGATAGAACGCAGCCTTGGGGGGCATTGGTGCTAATGACCTGAGGTTCTAAGACCTACTTCCCCATCTTCACGTGCTGACTCCTGCTGGGCAGGAAATCAGTGATTCACCTGCAGGTGGAATGGGGCACATGGAGCGGGGAGAGTTTGCCCTGGAGGAGAGCAGGGCTGATTGTACCTTAAGAGAGGTATCAGATCTGTAAAACACAACTACAAACTACTAATAGAGGAGGGGTTCAGCAGTAACTCCAACCCATGGAGGATGTGGCAAGTCACCCAGGCCATCACAGATTACAAAAGGGAAAATAGCACACAGCATACACCAGCCAATAACACTGCCAACCTAACAGAGGAAGTTAACACCTCTTTGCTTGGTTTGACAAAGACAATAACCAACCTCCAGTCGGTTTCAAACTGTTGGGAGACCTACAGATCCTTGTTCTACACACTCCAGAGGTGCGGTGGACCCTCCACAGCATCAACACATGGAAAGCAGCGGGGCCTGATGGTGTACAAGGGCGTGTACTCCAGGCCTGTGCTGACCAGCTAGCAGAGGTATTCACACACATTTTCAACCTCTCTCTATCCTTATGCACAGTCCCCGCATGCCTCAAATCCAGCACCATCATGCCCACTCCCCAAAAAACCTGTGATATACCTGTCCCAATGACTATCGGCCAGTTGCTCTCACCCCTGTCATTTCAAAATGTTTTGAACGACTGGTACTCACCTACATCAAAGACACTGTCTCAACTGATCTATACCAACACCCGTTTGCCTACCGGGCAAACAGATAGACTGAGGACGCCATCTGTGTGGCTCTGAATACAGCCCTCTCTCACCAGGAAAGACCCAACACCTATGTCAGGAAGCTCTTCGCTGATTACAGCTTGCCGTTTAACACCATCATACCAAGCAAGCTGGTCGACAAACTCCACAAACTAGGACTAACTCCCTCCATATGGAATTGGATACTGGACTTCATCAACTGCCCCCAGACTGTAAAACTGGGCAAGCACACATCCTGCACCCTCATCCTGACCACCGGCATCCCCCCAGGGCTGTGTGCTGAGCCCCCTCCTTTATGCACTGTTAACATATGATTGCCAACCCATCCACAACTCAAACACTATTAACTCAAACACGTATCCACAACTCAAACACGTATAATTTGCGGATTATACTACAGTCATTGGGCTCATATCAGACAATGACGAAGCAGCATACAGGGAGGAGGTTCAGAACCTGACAACGTGGTGTGCTAACAACAACCTGGTCTTAAAGACCAAGGAAATAATCTTGGACTTTAGGACCTCCAAGAAGATCACACACAGTCCTGTCCACATCAACACAGTGGCTGTGGAGAGTCCCCAGCTCCAGGTTCCTGGGAATCACCATCACAGAGGAACTCTCCTGGGCTGACAACACCTCAGCAGTGGTGGGTAAGGCACAACAATGCCATTATTTTCTGGGAAGGTTAAGGAGAGCCAGCCTCCCCCAAATGCTGCCTGTCACCTTTTATAGATGCACCACAGACAGCATCCTAACAAACTGCGTGACAGCCTGGTACAGCAGCTGCACCAAAGCTGACAAAAAAGCCCTCCAGCGTGTTGTGGAAACTGTGCAAGACATTGTTGTCATTGAGCTGCCTTCATTAGAATATCTTCACAGCACTCACTGTGTGAAGAGGGCTAAGAACTTCATAAAAGGCATTTCACACCCTTGACACCATCTGTTTCTGCTTCTCCCATCAGCTAGGCACTTCAGATCAATCTGTACATGCAGAAAGAGACTGAAAAACAGCTTCTTTCCAAAAGCTGTGGCACTAATGAACTCAAACATCTCAGTCTGACGAGACTGATGTGTTGCTAGCACTGGGCACATGCAGTATTTCAATATATTTACTCACATGTCTCTTTAAGCTACTTCATATCTGTCCACCCTACCGTTACTGCATTTTTGCTGATGATGTTTTTGCACCTCGTAAATTGTATTCTATCATTAACTGTATCATATTTTATACTTTATGCCGCTTGAATTTTGTAGTTATATTGTTTAGACTCTGTACTTTTTATTGCGGATATTTTATATTTCTTATCTCTTTTATGTCTTCACAGAAAGGTGAATCAGTTCATCTGGACACAATGTTTAGTGTGAGAAACGTTTCATCTCTCATCCAAGTGACCTCTTCAGTCTCAACTGACTGCAGGTATCCCCCCTAACCTTATAAACAGCACACTTGCATAAAGACTGAAACCAACAATTGGTTTCATATGTAAATAGATGTGACCACCAACTAGCGTTTTAATGGCCGTGCGTACTATTCACAGAGGACTAGGGAATAGTTGTAATCATAGCATTATAAGATGGCGACAGATGTACTCTTACCCCCCCCCCCCCACTTGGTTCTGAGATGGTCGTTCCCTCTTAACATAGATGTCCTCTTTGACTCCCTGTTCAAACATCATAAAACATACGGAATCACCACTTGTTTATGCTTAGACAGCTGTTGTCCTGTTCTCTGGCTGGTGCGCTGCTTGTGCGTCTTCCTGGCTTTGACAATCGCCCAGTAAGGGTAACCACACTTAACCAGGGCCTGTTCAATGTAGGATTTTTCCCCTTCCCCAGCCACTGTGTCAGTGGGGACGTTGTCGGCTCAACCAACCAATCGTTGGTTTCAGTCGTTATGCAACTGTGCTGTTTATAAGGTTGGGGGATACCTGCATTCGGTTGAGACTGATGAGGTCACTTGGATGGGGGATGAAACATTTCCCCCACTAAACGTTGTGTCCAGATGAACTGATTCACCTTTCTGTGATTTTCTTACCTGGATTGTTGAGCATGCATAAAGACATCTTTTATGTCTTGTTTTTTTTTGTATGCACCATTTCAGGTTGACACAACTGCAATTTTGTTGTGCTTGCACAATGACAATAAAGTTCTTGAATATTGAATTGTATTGAATGTAGAGCTGAAGTCCACGGACAGGCTCCTGGTGTAGGTAACAGGAGAGTCCAGATGAAGGAGGATGGAGTAGAGAGCCATGTTGACTGCGTTGTCTGTCAACCTGTTGGCTCTGTATGTGAACTTTAGTGGATCCAGGAAGTGTGTGTGTGTGTGGGGGGGGGGGTGATGGACTTGAGCTGGAACAGCACAAGCCATACAAAAGTCATCATCACTACAAAGGTCAGAGCGACAGGTCTGTAGTCATTTAAGCCTATAATCCTTGGCTTTTTGGGGACAAGGATAATGATGGAGGCTTTGGGGCAGGCTGGCACCCTGGAGTCCTCCAAGAAGCTGTTGAAAATATCTGTGAACAATCAAGACGGCTGGTCTGCACAGCTGAGTGGGAGACAGCATCAGATCCAGCTACCTTTAGGGGTTTTGAACAGCCTGTTAACATCCCTCTCCTGAATCAAGAGAGAAGGTGTGGTAGGGGGGGGAGGGGTGTGCTCAGGCTGGAAGATGTTAAGTGAAGTCAAATCAATTTTATTTGTATAGCCCATTACCACAAATTACAAATTTGCCTCAGGGGGCTTTACAGCAACACAAGATCCTGTCCTTAGACCCTCACATCGGATAAGGAACAACTCCCTAAAAACCATTTAACAGGGGGGGAAATAGGAAGAAACCCCAGGGAGAGTAACACAGGAGAGATCTCTCTCCCAAGACGGACAGACATGCAATGGATGTGTGTACATAATTTACAGAACACAACATTGAAAGAAGACAACAGAATTATAATGGAATTATAAAACATGTGAAGACTATGATGAAGAGGATGCCAAGCAGTGTTCAGGTGCCACTGGAACAGCCCAGGAGAGCCACACGATCACCAGTACCATGTAGACCTAACAGGACAGACTACACATGCACACAGGGGAGATTCACATCACACCATTCACATTCATGGGAGAAGATACAAGGAAAAAAACAAAAAAACATTAATTACACATCTGAGTGAGAGAAGGATATAACATTGAAACAGGATAACAAAATTATATCAATTTATAAGATATATCAAAAGAAAATGTGATGGGGGTTAATTTATATGGCTGAGTGCACTACATTGTATTAAGTCTTTATACTGTACATTTTTCTTTTTAAAAAAATTTTTTTTTTTATACCTTCAGTCTGAGACATTTGTTCGCATCTATCCCATTTAAAAGATGGTACTGAACGTCATTTCTTTTTGTATCTTAAGAGCAGTTCTGTTATGGTTGCTTTTGTTATTGTCCTTGTGTCTGTTTGATTTGCTTAGGGGTGGGGGGAGGTGGGAGGTGGGGGTTTTTACTGTTTTTGTGATCTGTCTTGTCTATCCCTGTTAATTGAAAATTTTATAAATAAAATATATATACACTACCGTTCAAAAGTTTGGGATCACCCAAACAATTTTGTGTTTTCCATGAAAAGTCACACTTATTCACCACCATATGTTGTGAAATGAATAGAAAATAGAGTCAAGACATTGACAAGGTTAGAAATAATGATTTGTATTTGAAATAAGATTTTTTTTACATCAAACTTTGCTTTCGTCAAAGAATCCTCCATTTGCAGCAATTACAGCATTGCAGACCTTTGGCATTCTAGCTGTTAATTTGTTGAGGTAATCTGGAGAAATTGCACCCCACGCTTCCAGAAGCAGCTCCCACAAGTTGGATTGGTTGGATGGGCACTTCTTGCGTACCATACGGTCAAGCTGCTCCCACAACAGCTCAATGGGGTTCAGATCTGGTGACTGCGCTGGCCACTCCATTACCGATAGAATACCAGCTGCCTGCTTCTGCTCTAAATAGTTCTTGCACAATTTGGAGGTGTGTTTAGGGTCATTGTCCTGTTGTAGGATGAAATTGGCTCCAATCAAGCGCTGTCCACTGGGTATGGCATGGCGTTGCAAAATGGAGTGATAGCCTTCCTTATTCAGAATCCCTTTTACCCTGTACAAATCTCCCACCTTACCAGCACCAAAGCAACCCCAGACCATCACATTACCTCCACCATGCTTAACAGATGGCGTCAGGCATTCTTCCAGCATCTTTTCATTTGTTCTGCGTCTCACAAACGTTCTTCTTTGTGATCCAAACACCTCAAACTTGGATTCATCCGTCCACAACACTTTTTTCCAGTCTTCCTCTGTCCAATGTCTGTGTTCTTTTGCCCATCTTAATCTTTTTCTTTTATTGGTCAGTCTCAGATATGGCTTTTTCTTTGCCACTCTGCCCTGAAGCCCAGAATCCCGCAGCCGCCTCTTCACTGTAGATGTTGACACTGGTGTTTTGCGGGTACTATTTAATGAAGATGCCAGTTGGGGACCTGTGAGGCGTCTGTTTCTCAAACTAGAGACTCTAATGTACTTATCTTCTTGCTCAGTTGTGCAACGCGGCCTCCCACTTCTTTTTCTACTCTGGTTAGAGCCTGTTTGTGCTGTCCTCTGAAGGGAGTAGTACACACCGGTGTAGGAAATCTTCAATTTCTTAGCAATTTCTCGCATGGAATAGCCTTCATTTCTAAGAACAAGAATAGACTGTCGAGTTTCAGATGAAAGTTCTCTTTTTCTGGCCATTTTGAGCGTTTAATTGACCCCACAAATGTGATGCTCCAGAAACTCAATCTCCTCAAAGGAAGGTCAGTTTTGTAGCTTCTGTAACGAGCTAAACTGTTTTCGGATGTGTGAACATGATTGCACAAGGGTTTTCTAATCATCAATTAGCCTTCTGAGCCAATGAGCAAACACATTGTACCATTAGAACACTGGAGTGATAGTTGCTTGAAATGGGCCTCTATACACCTATGTAGATATTGCACCAAAAACCAGACATTTGCAGCTAGAATAGTCATTTACCACATTAGCAATGTATAGTGTATTTCTTTAAAGTTAAGACTAGTTTAAAGTTATCTTCATTGAAAAGTACAGTGCTTTTCCTTCAAAAATATGGACATTTCAATGTGATCCCAAACTTTTGAACAGTAGTGTATATATATAAAAAAAAAGAAAATGTGATGAGGGGGATGCCAAGGTGGCAACCACCATCACCATGGAAACTTGGGAGGAGGACAGACTGCACGTGCACACAAGGGAGACACATTACACCATTCACATACACAGAAGAGAAAGAAGAAGACATAACTCAGAGAGAGAGAAAAGACATGTGAGAGGAGAGAACAGTTTGCAATAGTCAATCATCTATACTCCGTAATCTCATCGGCAGAACAATGCTTGGCAAATTCATTGGGACCGAAAGTGACCCGCCATGCAGCACAGGTTGTGAAGCACTCAACTTAAAGGGAACGAATTGTAGACTAAGGCAAAAAGTTGAGTTTAAAGGTTGGATTTAAAGGACTCAACAGACTCAACGTGTGGTGAGTATGAACTGGGAACATGTGGCAGAGGCCACTGTCTGTGAGGTCTTCAACTCCCACCTCCGGAAGAATTTCTCTTGTATACCAAGGGAGGCTGAGGACATGAAGTCTGAGTGGGCCATGTTCAAAGCCTCTATTGCAGATGCGGCAGGTATGAGCTGTGGTCATAAGGTCATTGGTGCCTGTCAAGGTGGCAACCTAAGAACCCGCTGGTGGACACTGGTGGTGAGGGAAACTGTTAGGCTGAAGAAGGAGGTCTTTCAGGCTTGGTTGGCCCAGGGGTCCCTTGAAGCAGCAGACAGGTACCGGGGGCCAGAAGGGCTGTGGCTTCAGCGGTCTCGGAAGCAAAAACTCAACAATAATAATTATATACATAGATGTAAACTTATACAGTATATATGTACTTAATATTAACATATACACATACCCTGTAAACACACACATACACACACACACACACACACACACACAGACTTATAAAACTAGTTAATACTGAATGCAGGCTCGCATCTGGTCTGTGTGGTGTTTCCAGTGTAGCGCTGAGCCCATATCAACCGTATAAGACACAAAGCCAGCATCTACCTCCATGTGATCGGTGGGTTCATTTTAAAAAAAGGGAAAAAAACTGATTTAAAAAAAAAATCAACAAACAATTATCTCTCCACTTCTAATTCCTGTTTCCATGATCTATGCATCTTTAAAGAATAACTGAACACGAGGCCATATTTTAGTCAGTTTGTAGACATCTACAGGTTAAAAACCATGTAAAGGTTGGATGTAGATGTCACAGCACATTTATTGGCATTGACAGACAGAATGACAAAGCCAGCACTAACATTTGTCAGTAGTACTTTCAACGCTGGTTCTTTGGTACACCTACATCCAAAAGAAGCATTATTAACGTTATTATCTGCAGTTGTGTTTATCCTGCTATGCTTACATCACAGAGTATCAAGACAATCCTGCCATGTTTTTAACCATTAAATGGTTTTTAACCTATAGATATCAGCAAACTCGCTGAAATGGTCTAGGGTTTACTCTTTAAATATCTCTCTTATCACTGTTCTTTCTTTGGCAGAGATTGGCAGCTATCCTCTGCTGTCCGTCGAGTTGACGGGAGATAATTCTGTCAACGTCAGCTGTGAGTCTGATGGTTGGTATCCAAGGCCCCAGCTGCAGTGGTCAGACCAGAAACAGACTCTGGCGCCCAAAAACCTTTCCTACAACCAAAATGCCAATGGTAAGATGAGTGTAAAAGGCTGGCTGCTCCTCTCCAGCACCTCTTGGGTCGCTTGATCTGTAGGCTTATTTGAAGAGGAAGACAGGACGGGAAGGTTGAGCCTGGAAAACCTTACATTACCAGGTAAACCGAGAGACGTCAAAGTTGTATTTTCTGTGTATGTGTCTTTGAAATAGTGCTGGGCAATTTGGAAAATATTATTATCACCATAATCTGAAGAAATAATACATATTAGATATATATTACACGACATCCATGTTTAAGAAACCAGCCGAGGTTCATCGCAATGACCTGTTTGGTATGTAGTATAATACCAAATCAAAGCTAGTTTACAAATAGCACTCCCTCAAATATTTCAGACCTAATTTTGTGAGAAATTTTGAATAGATTCTCATTATCATTAATTTAAAAAAATTAATGATACACAAAATTGTGTATCACAATATGACAACATCCCAATTTCATCCCGATACAAGACCACTGAAAGACGTTAGTTGATAACATTGAATTATTGCCTGGCCCTACTGTGAATGTATGCAGCTCTGCAATTAAACAAGGTTCCGATGTGTCATGGAAAACATGGAAATTTATAGACTTGTTATCCAGTCGTGGAAAACACCAGGAAAAGCAGAATCATGTTTATTGGCCATGTAGATTTACACTACATGGAATTTGACTCCGGTTTTGTGACTCTCTCTGTGTACTTAACATAGAATAACAACACTACAACACAACAATCTGCAGATATATACACAAGGATTGACTCATACAGATGAAATAAGAGTTGATAAGGTGCAATGGTGCAGAGAATATATCAGAGATGCTGAAATAGATGTTAGTAGGTGTTGTGTTGCTAAGGGACCACTCGAAGACACACATCTGTTAGTATACGCTTCTTTACTTCAACAACCCACGTAACACTCCTTCTCCCCTCTTACAGTCACTTACATCCTATCTTGTCCTCTAGCTCCCCTTACTGTCCTCCAACTGCATCAACTCAAGACATCACATATCCCCTTTGCAAAAGATAACATTTCCATCACCAACTATACAATCACTGCGGTGCTTATGCTGAACTGTATAAGCTATGAACAGTCTTACAATAACAACAGAATACCTTGACCATAAAACAAATAACAGTTTCAACATAACTGTTTCATACAGACAATACTAGGTCTATAAGAAATAACAGTCTCGAAATAAAAGTTTCATACCAACAATAGGCTACTCTTGTTTTAGTTTACCGTCCTCACATAACATAGTCCTGTGCCCAAGCGGGCGGCCTCCTAACCCTGACCTCTCGCATAGGGGGCTGAGCATGTAGTGGGTCCGGCTGGACTCGGCTACAGTCTATGTCAGGCCCCTCGGGAGGAAGGGCCCGCCCAGGGTCTGCGTGACCTTGAAGGAGTAGGGCTGACGTGAGATAGGATGCATTCCAGGTGCGCCCATCAGACAGTAGTAAGTGTACTGGCCTCTTTGCTCATGTACCTGAAGAGGGCGAGAGTACTTTGACTGTCTCTTGCGTAGTATACCTGGTCTCCTAACTCTGACCCAGGACCCAGGAGGAAAGTGCACTGCTTTTGCCCTTCTCTTCTTGTCTGCATACTCCATCTTCCTCTGCTTTTCTTTCGCTGTTTGTGCTGTGTTTTGTGCTTGTAGGGATGTGACAGGCTGTGGTTTGTGGAGGCCTGTCACATGGAGTTTGGTGTGCATGTGATGTCCGTGCAACAGCTCTGCAGGGGAGCATTGAGTGGTGGCATGCCTGGTTGCCCTGTAGACCTGGAGAAAGTCTCTGGTTGATGCTGTCCACTCGTTTCCTTCTATTTTC
This sequence comes from Lampris incognitus, assembly GCF_029633865.1. Taxonomy (NCBI): domain Eukaryota; kingdom Metazoa; phylum Chordata; class Actinopteri; order Lampriformes; family Lampridae; genus Lampris; species Lampris incognitus. The sequence continues at coordinate 23,066,866 of NC_079230.1, forward strand.
GCAGTCAGTAGACTATCCTTCAGACATCGATTAAATCTCTCAATTTCCCCATTGGCCTGGGGGTAGTAGAGTGAGGAGCGTTTGTGTGCAATTCCCCTGACCTTGAGAAAATATTCCATTTCCTGTGAAATCAGTTGACTACCATTGTCTGAGATTAACTCTTTTGGGTTTCCTTCCCTGCTGAACACTGCAGACAGGAAGTGGATCACTGATGCAGAAGTAACTTGGGACATGAATGCAACCTCAGGCCACTTGCTTAAGTAATCTATGAGGGTAATAGCAAAACGGCAACCAGGGGCTGTGGACTCAAAAGGGCCTACAATGTCTATTGCCACTTTTTCCCATGCAGCATCTGGGAATGGAACAGGTTGCATAGGCATAGTATGTGCAACAGCTGACTTGTCATGCTGCTGACATGTGAGGCAAGATTTGATTGTGGCTTCGACTTGTGCATCCATCCCAGGCCACCAGTAGAGGTCCCTGAGACGTTGTTTCGTTCTGACGATGCCCTGATGTGTCTCATGAACCAGTCGTATCAGTTGTGGCTGCAGTTGCTATGGCACCAGTAGACGGTGGTCTCCCCGCAGGACACATCCATTCACTACGGACAGTTCTGCTCTCAGTCTGTAGTAGTCTGTAGTAGTGTCAGTGTTGGATCCAGACCTGAGAGTGGCCATCTTCTGGCGATGAACTAGCGCAGCTGTGACTGAACAGGGCATGCTTAACAGGCCTCCTTGAATTCATATGCAGACACAGCTGAGAAGCTGCCGATGAGTGCCACCACCTCCAGCTCGTCCTCCTGTCCCTGATCAGCAGTTACCAATGGGAGCCTGGACAGACAGTCAGCTGTGACATTTTCTGTGCCAGGTCTGTACTGCATGTCATAATTAAACGATAGCAACCTAGCCGACCACCTAGCTATACGCATACCAGCTCTGGGGCTGTGGTCTGTACGTAACATGAAGCGTCTGCCCCACAGGTAGGTCCTCAATTTCTCTGTAGCCCAGACACACCCCAAAGCTTCTTTCTCCACCGTGGAGTACTTCCGCTCTGCTGATGAAAGCGTGCGTGACATGAACGCCACTGTTCTCTCGGGGTTGTCTGGGTGTATTTGAGTCAGCACAGCCCCAACCCCATAATCTGAAGCGTCAGTAGTTACGATGGTGGGCAGATCAGGGTCAAACAAGGTCAGCGCGGGACTGTGAACAATCAACTGTTTCACTGTTTCAAAGCTCTGCTGTGCACTTGCGGTCCAGACATATGCAGCATCTCCTTGCAACAGGCTGCGCATAGGCTCCACCACTGGGGAGTAGTTGGGAATGAACTTTGCATACCATGAAGTGAGCCCCAAAAAGGAGCGGAGGCCAGAGGCATCCTTGGGGGCAGGTGCCTGCAACACTGCTTCCACATGACAGGGGTCTGGCTGTATCCCCTGGGCTGACACCCTGTGGCCCAGGAAGCCAAGCTCTTCCTGCCTGAATTTGCACTTTGCCATGTCCAGTTTTCAGTCCAGATGCATTGATGGCCTGGAGTACTGCTCGGAGATGGGCATCATGTTGTTCCCTGGTTTTCCCATGGATGATCACATCATCCAAGTAGCATTGGCACCCGGGTAAGTCTTTCAGTATGGTCGTCATCATCTGCTGGAAGCAGCTAGGCCCTGAAGCCAGTCCATATGGGACACATTTAAACCTGAAGAGACCCTTGTGTGTGATGAAAGCTGTGAGATTTCTGCTGTCCTCATGGAGCAGTACCTGATGATATGCACTCACAGGTCCAGTGTGGAGAGAACAGTTCGCCCTCTGAGCTCTGAAAACATTTCCTCCATGTGTGGGAGAGGGTAACTGTCCACCACTATAGGCTTATTAGGCTCCCTTAAGTCCACACATAACCTAATAGCTCCCTCTTTCTTTGCGGTCACTACAATAGGAGAAACCCACTCTGATGACTCGATAGGCTCTATAATGTCCTGTCTTTGAAGCTTCTCAGGCTCGTGCGTAACTGCACCTCTCACTGCAAAAGGTAGGCGGCGCAGTCTTTGCTGAATTGGGGTCACATCTGTGCGCACTTTGATTTTGTGAACAAATCCTTTTGCATAGCTCAGTGTCTCCCCATTGCCCTGTTCTGAAATGGATGAAACAGCATCTGGGTGACGTGTGACTGGGGAGCAGGTCGGACTTGCCACCTGACCATTCACTAACTGCATATCAAGTCCAGCAATCAAGTCTCTGCCTAGAATGGCCGTGCCCAAGCGTGTAACATATATCTCACTCCTCATACTTTTACTGGCGTATGACACAGTGGCATGTAGAGTTCCACTCACAGGAATAGGATTGCCTCCGTAACGCACAAGTTTCAGTGTCGGTGTACTCAGTGGGGCGTTTGGGAAAAGTTGCATTAACTTTACATTGGGAAGGATTGAAACGGCAGAGCCCGTGTACAGCATAAGTTCCACATTTTGTGTTGTCTGCCCCTCAACAGCCATCTGTACTGTGCACATTATTTTATTCCCAGTACGAGCTACAGTATCTACATTTAATATAGTCACTTCAGGCACAGTGCTCTCTACTTGTTCCACATCATCTATAATTTCACTTACTCTCTTTGGCCCCCTACAGACCTTTGCAAAATGTCCCTGTTTCCTGCAGTTATTACAGCGGGCCGTCCTGGCGGGGCAAGATGGGTAGGAAGCTTTATGGTCGCGCACTCCACATCTGAAGCATGTTAGGCCTTGTCTCGTGGTGTTGTCTCTCGTGGACGCTGGCGGTACCCTGGTTGTGTCCACCGGCTGCACACCCACAGCTGCCGCGGGCGGCGCTGCAGCCACAGTTCCCCGGTCCATGATTTTAGCATTAGATGTGACTGATTCAATTAGTCCAGCAATAGTCACAGCCTTTTCCAGAGTTAGGGGCACCTCCAGCAGCAAACGCTCTCTTATCCGATTGGAGTTAGTCTTTTCCACCAACTGGTCCCGTAGCACGTCATCCTCAAACCTTTTAAAGTCGCACGTAGCTGCGAGTTCTCTCAGCGCGGACACGTACTGTGCCACTGATTCTCCATGATACTGACTCCGTTGTCTAAACTTGTATCTTTCAGCCACCACGTTAACAGCAGGAACGAAAAACCTCATCAGTGCAGCTACCGTTGCATCATAAGATTCATCTTCGCAAGTCAGTGTGTAAAATAGTCTCTGCCCCTCAGCACCGAGGCTATGGATGAGAAGCGCGCGCATTCTAGCTTCCGACATTTTCTCTGCCGAAGCTAGCAGATAATTTTCAAAAGCACGTAGCCAGCTTATCGAAGGCTCACTGGGAGACATGAGGAAAGGTGGCACTGGGTTCACATTCACAGCCATCATCGCCAATATGTTGTGTTGCTAAGCGACCACTCGAAGACACACGTCTGTTAGCAGCGGCTTCTTTACTTCAACAACCCACGTCACCCTCCTTCTCCCCTCTTACAGTCACTTACATCCTATCTTGTCCTCTAGCTCCCCCTACTGTCCTCCAACTGCATCAACTCAAGACATCACAGTAGGTTACTTACATACATGCTTGAGGTAGATGGACATGACAGAGTGTACCAATATGCGTACAATGTACAGTACAGTATATACAAAAGGGCTGGATTACTTGACAGTGTTTAGCATTCATTTGAATGACAGCCCATGGAAAGAAACTGTTTTTATGGGTGTCCGGGTAATGTGGCGGTCTATTCAGTTGCCTACCAACACGGGGATCGCCGGTTTGAATCGTCGTGTTACCTCCGGCTTGGTCAGGCGTCCGTACAGACACAAATGGCCGTGTCTGCAGGTGGGAAGCTGGATGTGGGTATGTGTCCTAGTTGCTGCACTAGCGCCTCCTCTGGTTGGTCGGGGCACCTGTTCGGGGGGAGGGGACTGGGGGGAATAGCATGATCCACCCACGTGCTACGTCCCCCTGGTGAAACTCCTCACTGTCAGGTGAAAAGAAGTGGCTGGCGACTCCACATGTATCGGAAGAGGCATGTGGTAGTCTGTAGCCCTTCCCGGATCGGCAGAGGGGGTGAAGCAGTGACCAAGACGACTCGGAAGAGTGGGGTAATTGGCCGGATACAATTAGGGAGAAAAAGTCCCCCCCCCACTCCTAAAATTAACTTTTTATATCTAGTTGTTTTGGTGTACAGTGTTCTGTAGTGCCACCCAGAGTGGAGGAGTTGGAGCAGGTTGTGACCAGGGTGTGGTGGGTCCACAGTAATGTTGCCTGCCCATTTCCTGACTCTAGACATCCATCCATTCCATCCATTATCCAAGCCACTTATCCCAATCGGGGTCACGGGGATGCTGGAGCCTATCCCAGCAGTCACTGGGCGGCAGGCGGGTAGACACTCTGGACAGACTGCCATCACAGGGCCGACACATTCACACCTAGGGACAATTTAGTACGGCCGAGTCACCTGACCTACATGTGGGAGGAAACCAGAGCACCCACAGAAAACCCACGCAGACACGGGGAGGACATGCAAACTCCAGACAGAGGACGACCTGGGATGACCCCAAAAGTAGGACAACTCTGGGGTTCAAACCCAGGACTTTCTTGCTGAGGCGACCGTGCTAACCACTGCGCCACCGTGCCACCACTCATTGAAGTCATGTGATCAAATCTACCGAGGCCAATTCCTTCCTAATTCTTCAAGTAGCAGTCTGATTCTGAATTTAATCCTGACAAAGGGGTGGATGGGGGGTATTTAGCACAAACTGTTCCTTCTGGTTGAGATGTCTTGATGATGAAACATCAACTTGCTGTAGGGCACATGGACCAGTCAAAGCAGCTCTCTGGAACGAGCCCATCTTGACTGTGGGCTAAACTCTTGACTTTGGACAATTGATCAAATTTCCCGGAAATACTTATGAGGTCATGAAAATGTAAAGTTGGTTTGCAGAATTATGCTAAAAAATTGTATTTTAGGTGTAATTTTTGGCTCACTCAGTCCATCCATCTACAGGGGTCATAGTGAGGCTTACACTGATAGCCAATATTGAATAACATGACCTTCCATGAGCAACAGCTGTTTTTGTAAAAACGAGCTGTTTATGTAAAAAGCAAAAGTCATGAAAAACGTCTTTGAAAAGTCCTGGAAAATGATTTCCTAAAAAGAGTGGGGAATCCTGTTAAACCTTCATTTGATTTCTATACATTTTAGACAAACTAATTCTTCTTATTTCAGACTCTCCGGTGGCTGGATGGGTGGCCTTCGCTGTCACTCTTATAGCTCTGGCTACTGTGGTCCTTCTCGTTGAGCTTCACCTCAGAAAATCAGGTAATTGTCCCTCGAGTTTTGATGGCAATGCTGAACTGTCTGAAGCCATGGAAATACTAATGTGATTTGATGCCACGTGTTTGTTTTAATATTTCAGGGGACAAATCAGAATCAAATCCTAAAGACGGTAAGGAGCTTTTTCGTTTTTTAATGTGTTTCTCTCCCAACTCAATAGTCCAAAACTACACTGAGAGTTCAGTAAACTGGAGTTTTCACTGAATTCACCAGGTAGACATTTGAACAACAGATAGAAAAACATTCACAGACAGCCATTTTAAAGCGTCTCCAGGAAACATTTTGGCTTTCGGCAACATCTTTTACGTCGATTGTCGCAAAGACAACCGAGGCGCCTTTTTTTTCCTTCCTCCTTTATAGCGTAGGGCAGTGGTTTTCTGACTTTTTCTGCCCGAGGCACACCAAGCCACAATCTCAAGGCACACCTGTATTCATATCCATGCTAAATAGCTGTTATCACTCTTATCACTCTGTAAACGTTTAGTTTTATTTACTAATGCCAGAAAAAATTTGACAAGCAACTACATTACCCATGAAATATTTATTAACAAAATAATTCAAATATTCATTTTAAACTTTGTAAAATTTCATCAAAAAGAGCAGCAACACAACCATTTAAACCAGACAGGTCACACTATTAAAACTGAAGAGGGAGAAAGAAAAGTGTGTGAGAGAGAGCGAGAGAGACGGGGGGGGGGGGGGGGGGGGGCTGGCCTAAGACAGCGGCATCCCTGGTCCTGGTCGAGCAAGATGCGATCACTTTACAGACCAAGCTAAGCGAGATGCACTCAGAACGGAAACTAATTTGCATATAAAGAGTAAATTCATATCAACAGTGGATGCAGTGATCTGAAAACAGAACTTTAGTCTAAAATTGTAAAGAAAAGAGACGCACTGAGAATGAAAAGTAATTGGCATGCAAAATGTGAATTCAACCATAGGGTCAATGCACTTGACATTGAGTTGAAAAGAAAACTTTTAATTGGAAATTGTAAATGTAACATAAATTTGCAGCATTTTTGCCTACTCCCAAACTAGTGAGGCACACGTGCCTGTCGGTGTTCGTAGATCTTTTTAATCCTTGGTGGTACTGAACAGAGAGCCGTGAGCTTCTGTGTTCTTCATGTGAACCAGAGCAGAGAATGCCAAATCACACAGGTTGGTAGTGGGGAAGAGAACACGTTGCTCAATAGCGTGGGTGGAGGTGGTTGGGTACTCTTGATGCAGAAGCCAACCAAAACTGATCCAGTGGGAGCTCAATACATTTGAGCTTCAATGTGCGGTCCATACGGAGCTTTGCGCATTCCTCTCTCTCTCTCTCTCTCTCTCTCTCTCTCTCTCTCTCTCTCTCTCTCTCTCTCTCTCTCTCTCTCTCTCTCTCTCCAAAAAAGGAGCTTTTCTGTTGAGGATTCCTGATTGAATGGGTCTCGAATCCGGTCACAGTCATCGATGTCAGCCACACGTGGAAAATAGCGCTCAAACCTCTCTTTTAATATCTGGAGGTGTTTGGCAAATACAGCGCATGCTCCCTGGCTGCCTGTGGCACAGCAGATGCCAGTGGGTACATGCCCATGGACCCGACCGACCAGAGGAGGCGCTAGTGCAGCAACCAGGACACATAGCCACATCAGGCATCCCACCCGCAGGCATGGGCAATTGTGTCTGTAGGGATGCCCGACCAAGCCGGAGGTAACACGGGGATTCGAACCGGCAATCCCCATGTTGGTAGGCAACAGAATAGACCGCCACGCCACACGGATGCCCCACCAATATCTAATTTTGATGGCTACCACTGGATACGTGTGAATATCCCCATGTACACACCAAATTTCCACCCATGACATCTATACCAATGCCCCCGTTCAAACCAGGGTTTGATGGATCAGCACCTGCGTGCAGCCTGTGTCCACCAAAGCCTAATATACTTAGCACAAAAAGTAAGGAAATTTGTGTTTGGTAGATTATTTCTTTGTTGTAACAATGCTTCTTGGCAATAAATCTTATACCGTTGGAAAGCCTGTTTATTTCCCTTTTAAATGGGGCCACATTTGCAAGGAACATGCATTTGTGGGATGAGCAGCAGAGCTGAGTATGTGGGTTGCGCCCATGAAAAGTTTGCCAAATCTTCTCTGCCAATGCCAAACAGCTTGTTTTGCTGTTGCTATTGACTCTTGTTTTGAGCTTCTGGTACCCCAGGTGCTGACAATCAGCTGCCTGATACAAGATTTATTGCCAAGAAGCATTGTTACAACAGAGAAACAATCTACCAAACACAAATTTCCTTACTTTTTGTGCTAAGTTTATATACCTCATTGAATATGTACTGATATGCTGTACCTCCCATCTGGACCGGGCGAGGGGGCTGACAAGCCAAGAACCCGCACCACCTGGCCCAAGTCCATTAGCGGACACTCCTTTCGCCCGCCCAGGAGAGGCCTGTGATGGTGATAGTCATTGGGACAGGTAACCACGGTTTTTTTTGGAAATGGGCATGATGGTGCTGGATTTGAGGCGTGCGGGGACTGTGCATAAGGATGAGGTTGAGAATGTATGTGAATACCTCTGCTAGTTGGTCAACACAGGCCTGGAGTACACGCCCTTCTACACCATCAGGCCCCACTGCTTTCCATGTGTTGATGCTACGGAGGGTCTGCCACACCTCAGGAGTGTGTATGTAGCGCCTCTCTAGCGGGTTTGGCTATGGTGAGAGGTGGCTATCCTGAGTTCTTTAAAACATCTATCCAATCAATCAAATAAGTGGGGTTTCACTAATAAACATATCAGTGTTTAACTTGTATGTGTGTAATTACTACTTATTAGGCTATATGCAATACTCTTTCATTCAAAATCACAATTTAAGCATTAATTCGTAGACTTTAGAATTAACTTAAAATGTCTAGAATTACTTGTAACCCTTAAACACTCTTCCACTTTTAAACAGAAAATACTTTTTTTCTTAATTAACTTAAAATATCAAAAGTAGTCATTCACCACAACTGTGTTATAAAAAAGTATAAAATATTTACTTAGAAAATATTGTTCAGTATTTAAATGCTTCGTTTTCAAATATCTTTTGAAATCTCCCTGTCAAATGCATTCACATATACATTGAAAACATAAGGGCCCAAGAAAAGAAATAGCCGGCAATAACCCTAGCCTAATTTCAAATACGCAGTTCAAATGATGCAGGCCTGAGTGTAGCTTGTGAACGTTGTAGCCTTAAACAAAATGGCTGCTTCACCACGCAGGCAAAAAACAAAAGAACGGTACCTTTATTCAGTGGAATGTAGCCTCAAATACACCAGGTCCAAGGCGGCGGCAGCAGGAGGAGATATGACAAGAAGATTCACGATGAAGAGAAGACTCACGCAGCTGACGATCTCGGCAAAGTCCACCACTCGGCAACGCTATCCGGCTCCGTCGGGGTCTTTGTTGGTCGTCCGTTTCGCTGTTCCACACAGGCTTTACTAGTTGAGGTCACTGGTCGCTAGCTTGTTAGCAAAGTCCATGCAAAAGCACTAGCCACTAAGTCAGCAGCTAACTTAAACTTCTTTCTGTCTTCTTGTGCTGAGTAGTTCACTCAAAACGGACAGCACTATAATCATTAAAGTTTAGTATAAGAGTCCTGGTTGAACACTTTCACTAAAAATGGTGTACACATTAACATAACATTTCGTGTTTTCATTTTCAGCAGACAACACGCTTCCCACGTCTTACTCGTTCGTCGCTCTCTCAACCAGTAAATATGAACATTACCTGTTTCGTGTTCTCGTGGATGACGCAGGGTTAGTATTCATAACCTGGTTTATTAACCAACACGACGAGGATGCAAGAAGACGACATACGTGTAGCTGGCATCCAGCACTATCGCTTCGCGGGCCCTCACCCGGTAACCTGTATAACTGAGTGTACCTCAGTACGGTCTCTGCAGTGGCTCAATAAACATCATCAGTGACAGTCACTGATCTACATTACCCAATATGCATTTCTCTCATTGAGCAAAATCATAACTTCATTGCTGGTCAATGAATCTTAACATTTTAACCGTAAATTCTGTTTATTAAACTATGAAATTATTTATTCAAAATTATATCTTATAATAATGAATACATTTCAACAGGGTTACATGTAGAACAAGGGTCTGTGGGTCTCCAACAGTTTGAAACTGAGTGGAGGTTGGTTATTGTCTTTGTCAAACCAAGCAATGAAGTTTAATGTCATTGCTAGATTGGCAGTGTTGTTGGCTGGTGTATGCTGTGTGTTATTTTCCCATTTGTAATCTGTGATGGCCTGGATGGCTTGCCACATCTTCCATGGGTTTGACTTACTGCTGAAGTCCTCTTCTATTCGTAGTTATCACAGAAAGTTGAATCAGTTCATCTATTCCCCAACCCTCTGTAGATTGGGGAATAAATCAAACGTTTCTCTCAATAAACGTTGTGTCCAGTTGAACTGATTAAACTTTCTGTGATTTCCTTACCTGGATTATTGAGCATGCATTAAGATTGTTTGTAGTTGTGTTTTACAGATCTAAATCTCTTAAGGTTTGCTCTGGCGACGCCAAAACAAAGAGAGGTGGTCTGACTGTCCAAGGTGGGGGCAGGATATGGTCCTGTAAGTGTCCTTTATGTTAGTATAGACATGATCTAAGGTGTTTTTCCCCCTGGCTGTGCATTTGACATGTTGGTAGAATCTGGGAAGAACATTTCTGAGGTTTGTTTGGTTGAAGTCCTCACTTTCATTGGGAGTGACAAAGAAGGATAGGATTAGGAATGATTATATTAGAGGGACAGCTCAGGTTGGACGGTTTGGAGACAAAGCAACAGAGGCAAGCTTGAGATGGTTTGGACATGAGTGGAGGAGAGATGCTGGGTATATTGCGAGAAGGATGCTGAATATAGAGCTGCCAGGGGAGAGGAAAAGAGGAAGGCCTAAGAGGAGGGTTATGGATGTGGTGAGGGAGGACATGCAGGTGGCTGGTGTGACAGAGGAAGATGCAGAAGACAGGAAGAAATGGAAACGGATGATCCGCTGTGGCGACCCCTAACGGGAGCAGTCAAAAGTAGTAGTAGTAATAGTAGTAGTAGTAGTAATAGTAGTAGTTTGGTTGAAGTCTTCAGCAATGATGAAAACTCCACCAGAGCGTGTGTGCCATTTACTGATGGAATCATACATGTGGCCAAGCGCTAGCTTAGCATTAGCCTTCGGTGGTATGTATACTGCCATGACAACAACTGTATATTCCCTGGGCAAGTGAAAGGATGGAGGATGGTGAAACACACAGGTTCTTTTATTTGCACATCCGCTTACAACATTAAATGTCTTTTCCAGCTTCACTTGCTGGTGCTCAGTGGCTTCGGAGACTCCTTTCTCTCCATCTTGGTCCTTCTCTGAGACTTGTCTCTCTCCATCCCTCTCCGTCCTGCGCTTGCCTGCGTGCATACGTGTGTCAGTTAGTTGGACCCAGCTTCACTGCAGAATACAGAGAGACGCTGTTAGTTGACTCAACTCGCTATCGCGTCTGCTCCCCCGCAACCCACGCGCCCTCTCCCTCCGCTTGCAGCCGAGGGTAAACCACACCGCATTACCACAGTCTTTTTTTTTAATATGATATTTTTTGTCATTTTCTGCCTTTATTTGACAGCAATGGTCAAGAGAGAGAGACAGGAAAGGCAGGGGATGACATGCGGCAAAGGGCCCAGGTCGGATTCGAACCCTGGCAGCTGCAGTAAGGACTCAGCCTTAAGTGGCAAGCGCTCTAACAGGTGAGCCATCAGGGTGCCCCACCACAGACAGTCTTACTCATATTAAACATTTCAATGAAATTCCCACTGGGTTCAGTGGTCGTTAAAAGTGACTGTTGCTAGGCTCGAGTGTTGAACCCCCGTGGACTAAACGTGCTCTCATTAGCCATTTTAGTTTATCTAATGAGAACTTATCAATGAGACTTTTAAGTTTCCTGAGAATTTTTTGTCTATTTTTCCCCCCAGGGTGTGATGGACTTTTATTAACAGGTAAGGGTTAACTCGTCATTTTTCACATATAACATCAGTGCTAAAGCACAGTCCTTTTCAGTTTTCAGTGCAAATTCCAAGCTGTTGGCCGGCTTGGCATACAACACAGGGAATTTGCATGCCAGTGTGTCCTAGACAGAGTCAATCTGCAAATGGAGTTAAGGTTCTCCACCTGCAAAGGCAATCTTTCGTACTGCTTACAATAACTCCGTTCTTTGGATGATCTGTTGGATGACAAGAGCACAGGGTTTTAGCTACACATTTATAGCCGCCACTGGTCCCCCTCTTCAGCATGTTCGATCAGCTAAACAACCAATCGGCATCGCTTCTGCCAGAAGGAGACAATCACCACCAGTGAAACAAGGAAACTCAGAAGCGAAAAAGGACAGCATGTATCTGACAAGACATAGAAACAGATGCTGACATGCGGTCGAGAAAACATAATTAAATTGAGCTTATCAATATCAGTTTAGGATTTCAGTTATAGCAATAAAAGAGAAGACTAAACCAAAAAAGGAAAAAAGGGAACAAAGGACTAAGAAGGAGGATGTAATCCAGAAAGTGTTCCAGGAAGTGTGTGAGGTAGATGCTAGCAGTGTGTATGTGAAGTCTCCACCTGTGAGTGCATGGGTTTAATCCCAATAAATTCTGGTGTCCAAGATCTGCACTTTATCGTAGTGCCTCTGGGCAGCAGACAGGGTTTGCAGCCACCCACAAGCCCCAAGCACTGCAGAGGCACACCGAGCCCACAGGGAGGTCAGGAGCCCGCAGAGCAACAACTCCGCATGCCCCTGAGGACCACAAACCAGTCCCCAAAGACACAAGCCAGGCCTTTACCCCTAAGGTACACCCCCAGAGACAACCCCCAGGCGCAGGCACAGGGCACACCTACAGGCGCGGGACCAGAGCTACGGACGGCAAGCACAGACTGCCGGCCCAGAGCTGGGCCCCGCGACCAGCTGACTGACGCACTGCCGGACAGGCAGGTGGGGTGGGGGGGACCCTGTGCCCAACTACTCCCGAGGCCTGCCACACCGCCACAAGGTAAATGCCCCTCCGACCGCACACACCTACGTAGCCGAATACACCCTGCCAATGTCACCCGATGGCAACCCTCCCCCCCAGCCAGACATGCGCTCCCTCACCGTCCCCCCGCAGCTGCGGCGTCCATCACAGAAAAGACAAACAGCAGGAGCAAGTCCGACAGTCGTCCCCCACCCCACCACCCACACCCGGAATGACAAGCCGCCAACTAAGGGCCCCAGAAAGCACCCGGCGACACTCACTGCAGCCCTGCAGAAACGCAGCGGGAAGGACACCACCCAGCACTGAGGACAGAGTGACCTGCCCGGGCGTGGGGGCTTTTGCATCTTACATGGTCTTTGTTTTGATTTCAGGACCTAAACGTGGAGATGGTAAGAAAAACAAACAGATTCACATCAGACAGTCTTATTCACATGAAACATTTCAGTGAAATTTCCATCAGGTTTAGTTTGTGTCGTTAAAAGTGACTGTCATCAGGGCATCTGGGTAGCGTAGCAGTCTATTCTGTTGCCTACCAACACAGGCGTCGCCGGTTCGAATCCCCGTGTTATCTCCGGCTTGGTCGGGAGTCCCTACAGACACAATTGGCCATATCTGCAGGTGGAAAGCCGGATGTAGGTATGTGTGCTGGTAACTGCACTAGCGCATCCTCTAGTTAATCGGGAAGCCTGTTTAGGGGGGAGGGAGAACTGGGGGAATAGCATGATCCTCCCACGCGCTACGTCCCCCTGGTGAAACTCCTCACTGTCAGGTGAAAAGTAGTGGCTGGTGACTCCACATGTATGGGAGGAGGCATGTGGTAGTCTGCAGCCCTCCCCGGATCGGCAGAGGGGGTGGAGCAGCGACCGGGACGGCTCAGAGGAGTGGGGTAATTGGCCAGATACAATTGGGGAGAAAAAGGGGGAAAATGAAAAAAAAGTGACTGTCACTGGGCTCGAGTTTCAAAACCCTGTGCACTAAATGTGCTCTCATGAGGCATTTTATTTCACTTAACTAGAATTTATCAACGAGACTGTATGTTTCCTGAGCATTTTGTGTCTTCTTTTTCCCCAGAGTGTGAAGGAGTTTTAACTCGCCACTTTTCACATTATAACATCAGTGCTAAAGCACAACCCTTTTCAGTTCAACATGCAAAGTATTGGCCCTGCCGGACTGTTTCATAAAATGATATAATCCTTGCCTTCAAATCTGGGAGATTTAAATTTCCTCTCACTATTTCAGATGCGTCCCAACAAGCCGAAGCCCTCATGCGTGCTGGAGAACATCGCGGTGAGCTGCTAAAATGTTTCCTGATAGATTTGCAATTACGAAACGTCACAGTATTCGGTCCTGATCACCATTTCCTTATGTTTTGTTCGTCACACACCCGTTTCTGAAAACCATAGCTGGTAAAATTGTCCGAGACGCGGCAGACAATTCACCTGATGGAGACAAGGTCACTCGAGGCCTGTCGATCCGAGGAACGCAGGCCTTCTCCTCTGGGAAACACTACTGGGAGGCTTCTTTGTCCACGGAACGGGCAGACGTCAAGAAGTCCTGGTGGGTTGGGGTTGCAAATGCAAACGCCTCAAGATGAAAAATGAACAGCCTTCTATGGCCAAGGGCTTCTGGTTTCTGTCCTCAGTCAACGAGGAAACATTAAACACTCAACAACCTATTTTACTGCCCATCCCACGCAGGCCGCAGACCCTTGGTGTGCATTCAGGCTACGACCAGGGAGAAATTTCCTTTTACAATGTCGAAGACCAAAAATGCATCGTCGTTGTTACGACAGAGTTTTCCCAAAAGGTGTATCCTTATTTTAATCCTGAGAGAGGTGACCAGAGTCCAATGAGGATGATAGACAGGTCCAATGGTCCAGGATCAGCTTCTTAAACCAAACTGAAATGTGTGTTTTCCAGGTTTAGTTTTGTTCGTGTCAGTGTGAGTGAGGTCCGAAATAATCCTTTGAAAACTAGATTTAATTTGATGTTATACTTTACCTTACCTAACTATTCAGTGTGATGAACCATAGTTGGACTCTTAAATGTGGCATTTTTGCCTATGTAAGCAGATATCGTTGTATAGATTGTGTAAAAATCCTCCGTTATTGTCATGCAATATTTTCCATATCTTCCAACACCAGGGGAAAATCACCTCGGGTGTCATCCTGACTGAAGGAGCATCATTATAGTGGATTAACACAGTAGCCTCTGTAAAACAGCTCAAGAGTAGATTGGTATCTCAAACTCGTTTATAATTTCTGAACAAGTTTAAAAAAAAAATCAGCATGCACCATAATAGAAGATTGTCAAAATGTTTTTGATAAATATGTCTGCTTTGATTCCTGACTGGCTCTGAGGTGATAATGAAAACGTTTTTGTTTTGGGACGGTGGTTAGCACAGTTGCCTCACAGCAAGAAGGTCCTGGGTTCGAACCCCGGGGTAGTCCAACCTTGGGGGTCGAGTTTGCATGTTCTCCTCGTATCGGCGTGGGTTTCGTCCCACAGTCCAGACTCCAAAGACAGTAGGTCAGGTGAATCGGCCATACTAAATTGTCCCTAGGTGTAAATGTATGTGTGTGTGTGTCAGCCCTGTGATGGTCTGGTGGCCTGTCCAGTCATTGGACCTACTGTCCAGTGGTAGCTGGGATAGGCTCCAGCATCCCGCGACCCCAGTTGAGATAAGCGGCTGGATGGATGGATGTTTCTTTTTTGCTGTAGTGTATTCTTTGCTTTTCAGAAAATGAAAACGCTTCCTATATTCATATATTGTTATTGTTCCCCACAACTCAAAACCTGACAAGACATCCATTAAGCTTTGCGAGTTTCCAACACTAACACAATTCAGCTACTATCATGTTATATATTCACACTTGTACCAGGCATCACTTAATACTACACACCACCTGCTCAGAGAAACTATGAATTACAGGTCCTGCCTAGTGACATCGTAATCTTATTGTGTTTATCCACTCATTTTTATGAGGTACTTCTTTGTTTGTTTTTTTACCATTTTTAAG
Organism: Lampris incognitus; assembly: GCF_029633865.1. Lineage (NCBI taxonomy): Eukaryota > Metazoa > Chordata > Actinopteri > Lampriformes > Lampridae > Lampris > Lampris incognitus. The sequence goes on from NC_079230.1 coordinate 23,082,238, forward strand.
TAATAAAATCAACTGTTGCAAATTGTCGTTTGTATTTTTTGGACATAGTACTTGATCAGTGCAATTCATCTGGAGTTTGTGTAATTCTGTGCCAGTGATGTAAAACCTCACTTTAAGATCCTGTTTGAGAAAACACAGCAAAATGTCATCCACTTTAATAAGTACAGGTAGTATTTACAGTATGTACAGCATAGCACAATACCAATTTTGTAACCACTACCGCCGGTTAGTATTTACATCGGGAATAACACAATATGTTGATTTTGAAGTAAAAGACTTTAAAAAAAAAGACATGATATGCAATAAACAAATTCAAGTAGGCGTGCCTCGATACATACTAGTTTTACTACGATTGTGGTACAGAGGTATTCGAGAACCACTTCACAGGTGCATCATGGTCCAATACGTTGAAGAATACACTTGACTACATGCGTCAGCTATGACAGCCACAGGCTGCAGGGGCAAGACGCCAGTGAATTATATATATAGATCTATATATCAAACACAAACTGTACAGTTGACGTGTGTCTCAGTCTATAAGACGTGGGATAATTCTACAGGGTTTTTTTTTTCTTTTTCCCCCGGGTTAGAACAACTGGTTTCATCTTCCACCTCTTTTCCACATTCACGTTTGGTCATCAGCCTTAAGCAGAAGAAGTGGGCACTAGAATGTTCACCCTGCCTTCACGCACACCTTCAGTTTAACCACTTAAAGAAAGACATCTCAAAAACAGGCATGGGCGCCCCCAAGCTGAGGACTGGAGTTTTCCCTCAACACCACCATCCTCCAGCCGTAGCCTCAGCTTCATTACACTAATCCCTCATGAACTGGGGCAATGGGACTAGGACTGGTAGTGTGCCTAGCGCCACATACTGCATGGGGGGGCCAACAAAACAAAGTCAACTTTAGAAAAAGAGGAATATAAGCTGCGCCACTCCACCATAACCAGGACTGCAGTCTCTTCACTGTGCTTGCTGGTGGTGTCGATGATACGATTTGTGTGTGTGTGTGTGTGCGCGCATGTACAAGTGTCCTCCTTTGACTCCTTCTAGATCTAGCAAACTGAGCTGGCGCTCTCTCTCCTCCCCTGCTTCTTCAGCAGCTGGATGCGGTTGTGGACGTAGAATTTGATGGCCCGCCAGTCTCGCTGGTTGCTGACCAGCAGGGGGCAGAGCTCTAGACAGCGCTCGCAGTCAGCCTTGGCAGGGACCCGCAGCTCCACGATGTTCCGCTTCAGGTGTGTCTCCACGGCAACACGCTCCGCCTCCGACCAGGGCCGCTTGAGCACGCCCCGCTTCCCTGAGTGTTGAGAGAGAGAAGAGTTAGCGACAACGGAGGGAGTCAGACTCATTAAACATTCATGTTGTTATAAACTCAATTCAATTCAATTCAATTTATTGTCATTAAAAACAATGTGCAAAAGGATCTAATGCTTACTTTGAAATTAGTGTTGCAACTAACAGGTATGTTAACTGATTAATCTGTCAATTATTACTTTAACTGAATAAATAGATTAAAGTAACAATTTTTAGGATTTGAGAAATTAACTAAATAGAAGCAGTGATACATGGATAATAAAAGGAAAATGCAACTAGAGCAAGTGTTTGTGCAGAGAATTTTTTGTGCCAATTTTGTCAATATAAAAAATTATGCATTAGCAGGAATTGCTAGCTAGCAAGCTAGCTAGTGATCTCAAACTACTCAACTGTAAAACTTACACTGATTTGGTGTTGCATTTGGTTTGGTTAGTCACCAAACCAGATGTTTCATTTGTATTTAACGTAGCTATTTGTCTGTTTGCTTGTTTGGGATTAGGATTTTGTGCAAACTTTACTGTGTTGAGCCCAAGCTTGACCATGCTTAACATTTTACCAATGTAGCCACATTTTGCACCACTGTTCCAATGTCTTTACAAACACTATGTACCTTCAACACTGATTTGTAGAAAACGGCACAATAGCCAATGAATAGCTGTGCAAAATGGTCCTTGCAGTGGATGCATTTCAGGCCAATTCAATAGTCAAATTTAAAAGATGATACTTGATACTTTAATTCCAAAATGAAATCTTATGGCAACACATTTTTACGATTGATTTTATTAAGACAAAATTCAAATTCAAATGAACCCAGGTCTATTAACTCAGGTGCAATTTTTCATTCCAAACCAACACTACACTGACTGATTTCTCTGAATAGTCCTCCTAATAAAACAGATTGGTTACCTGATTTGGGCTGAGTACTCCTCCTTTTATGGATGCCTGGGGGCGATGGAGAAATGGATGCAGCAAGAGTTCCCCTCTTCTTCCGTGGTGGTCGGCCCGGTCCTTTCTTCTTCATCACAGCCTCCACTTTCTCCTTAACTTCCTCCTTATCGCCCTCTACCGCCGAATCATCTGAAAAGGAGTCTGCCGAATTGCCAGACATCACTGTAGGATGGACAAAGAAAAAAACAAAAAAAAACCCAAAATAATGTAACTCAGTTTAAAAGTACAATTTGCAGTTAATTAGTTCTGTTCAGTCACTTAGTCATGCTTCACACCAAGTTTTATTGTTAGAATACAGAGAGAGCTTGTATCAAGTTTGACTTGGTTATTGGTCAAGTATAGTGAAAAACAAAACCATGAAGCCCAACACATATATGTAAATGAAATAAGTATTTTTCCATAGAACTGGAACAAAATGCATCTTGATTTGTCTTGTGTTCAAACTACAGACAGACATGCTGCCTTACACTCATTTATCTCATTTGCAACAGAGCTTACTTTAACTTGTAGTTGAAGCTATAATCCTCAAGATTTACATGCAAATACATTTCCTTTTTGATACCTTCTGCTGCTGCAGTATGTAAGACATTAGCTAATCCACAAATATCCAAATCATGAATGCTTTTGTACTTCCCTCATTTTATTGGTTAATATCGGGTAAGAGTTTCCCCGGAATAATAATACGGCATATGGTGATTACTTTGAAGAGGAAATTGTTGTGGTTAAACATTTGGCAGACCAAGCTGGGACAAGAACTTAATAAACAGACAGTACCACGTCAATGGCTAAAACTCATGTTTAACAATATTTATTTGTTCAGCAGTGGGAAAGGTGCTTATATGACAGCACTGGTGACTTCTGTTTGATTTCCAATGGATCTCTGCCACCAATGCCATTACCAAATATCACTGCGAGTGTCACTAAGTTCAACAAAAATGACAGCATTTAGGATTGCACCTTTAAATGTATTTAAAGGCTTTGGAGAACATACAGGTGGGATCAAAATGCTTCAAGACAAACTTTTCTCTAATGGAAATATAAAAAAGAAAGATATGATATCTTACCATCCAATTCCAGACAGATGTGCTGCAGGCTCATCCCTCGGAAAAGCACACCCTCCTTTTCCCCGTAGAGCACCACACGGCCCACACGGCCCATCAGTGCTGGGTCCCTGACAATTGTGGAGCAGTTCTGGGTCACGTGGTATTCATGCTCTAGGAAATCTTCCACGCGTTTGACAGCACCACCTTCTGGTGGCCCCTGGCCCTCTCCCTCCTCCAACAGCAGGAGCTGGGTCAGGATGGCCACCTGCCGTCGCACCCGTGTCGCCGTCAGCGCGGTGGGGTTCTTGGCCCCACTGGCCCGTGCCAGGTTCCGCAGCAGGTCAGTGCCCCTGAGCGGGGTTGCGGGCGAGTGGTAGGGCCTCGAGAAGACGTAGGGGCTTTCTGGGTCCACTCCCACATTGGGGCTGGTTTGGAGGAGCAGCTCCAGGCAGGACTCACAGTGTGGAGGGAGGATGAGTGGCTGGATGCGGCCACGCTTGCCAAGGACGCCTGCCCGCGGGAGGTGGCAGAGCACCTGGCGTTCAAACGGAGAGAGGAGGGACTCCATGCCAGAGGGGGAGCTGATGGGATTGGCCTGCGGGGTGATGCGGTTGCGGTAGTCCTGGATGGTGAGTTTGGCAACCTCACACTCACGGTGGCGGTTATAGAGGATGAGCAGGGAGAGGCTGGAGTGGCAGAGCAGGCGCCAGGCCTCGGCAGAATGGGAGGAGCGAGTCAGAGACAGGAAGGAAGAGTGCTGCTGTCGGCGGAGGTAGAGGACCAAACAGGAGAGGGAGGAGAGGAGCGGAGACATGGGTTGTCTGTGGGAGCTAAAAAGAGAGAATAAAGCATTTGAAAACAGCACTATAGAACAGTGATTCTCAACTCTAGTTTACAAGACCCAGATTACTGCTGGTTCTGCCTGCTAGTTAATTAGTTCACCTGTTGTACTAAGTCTAAACCCCCATGACTTGACAGGTGGATACTGGGCAGAATAGAAATCTCACATTACTTGGGGTCCTGAGAACCAGAGTTGAGAACCACTGTTGTAGAGAACACTACCTTGCAAAACAAAATCACTTTTGATCCCCAATTGTTTAAATTAATGTCTAAGTAACAATGTATGCATGCACTCCCAAGATTTTAATTTTAGCCTGATAAAGATAATATTCTGAACAAGACATGACACCATTAACAGTTGGTTCATTTTTCCGCTGGGTTATTTAAAAGGCTGTTTGGACACGTGAATAGATTTATCGCATTATTACTCCCAATTGGAGCTTCTGCAACAATTGCTGCCATCTGAAAAGGGAAAACAACTGAAAGGAAATCACTCATCTGGTGTTGGCAAAGTTATTGCTTACATAGAAAAACGAGCAAATCAAAGGGGAATTCTCAGCATTTTTGGGGCAAGCATGAAACAGTCCTCATACTTAATACTTTGACTGAAATTGCTATGGCTGCAACGGATATCCTGCACCTTCGCTTTAAAAACAAGAGTGAAACTCACATGTTAATCGCCTGTTGCAGAAGGGGTGTTCAATATGAATCATCTTTATTTGGACGATGCTGCATTACATGCAAATTGGCATGAGAGGAACATTTTTTTTCATGATGGTTCAATCAGACTATTGTTTTATTTATAATAAAGATTTTTAATAACAAATAAAACTAGGGGTGGGGAGAAAAAAATTGATTCAGTGTAAAATTGCGAACTTAACGTGACGGTTTTAATATCCCAGCATTTCCCCTGAATTGCAAGGTTGAAGCAGAGTGAATAGATGCTGAGAGGAGATTTGATGTAGTGATTTCTACATCTTTGTGTTTGAATATGAATTGTTTCAATGTTTACGCAAAGAATTATTCTCATATTTTAAGCATTTTCAACACATGGGGTTTAAAATTAAATGCATTTTGTTGTCTATTTCCCTTGTAGCTTTCACATTTTACTGTAGATAAGTGATGGAGCCTTAAAAACAAACTGGTGATAATCTTAACATTGAATAAGATATTCATGTGATTATGAAAAATCATAAAATGTATCGAATTGGCACTAAAAAATTGTAATATTGAATCAGAGGGTACCTGCCAATTCCCAGCCCTAAAGTAAACATAGTCATTATTTCTCAGCTTTAGTAATCATCAGCAGTTACTTGAGATTAAATCTCAAATTTGTCTTTCATTGTGTCTGCTGAAAAACAACATTTAACCAAACACACCTCAAGATCTCTCCATTCTTCTCCTCAGGAGCTTCATCCTCCCCTTCTCCACTCAGCTCCAGCTCTTCATCTGGGTCTACATCTGGTTCAGGAGTTGGGGGAGGAATGAGCTCCTCTTTACTCCTGGAGCACTCCTCCTCCTCCTCCTCCTCTTCCTTCTGCTTCTGCAGCTGTTGCTGCTGTTGCTGCTGTTGCTGCTGTTGCTGCTGCTGCTGCTGCTGCTGTTGCTGCTGCTGTTGCTGCTCTTCTTGCTTCTCTCGCTTCAACCTCCGACCCCTCCTCGGTGTGGCTGGGGCAGGTGGCGATGGACTCTTCACCCGTGGTACCACAGGGGGCGGGGCTCTTTTAGAGGTGGGTAGCGATAGGTTAGGCCCCTTCTTGGAGGCAGCCGGCTGAGCTGGGGTAGGCGGGGACAGGGAGAGTGAAAAGGAGACGGCGCCTGCGCCTGAGCGCGTCGCTAGCGGCTCCCTCTCCCTTTCCCGGGAGAAGAGAGGGGGCGGCGCAGGGTTGGAGGAGGAGGGCTGAGGAACAGCAAAGGAATGACTATGAGCGGCGGTGGAGGAGTTGGAGGAAGATGAGGGATGGGTGTGTGAAGCGCTGCCATTGGAGGAGTTGTGTGAGTGCAGGTGCGCAAGCTCCATGGCAGTGCGGACCTCTGGCTGGTTGGCGTGGTGCTTCTCCAGGTGGCGTGCCAGCGAGCGGTAGTGGCGACCACAGTATGGGCAGTGCTGCCGCCGGCTCACTGTGGCACCACTGGAGCTGCCAATGTTTATGTTAATATTATTGTTGATGTTTGTGGTAGGGGGCGCTAGGGCACTGGCTGGGGGCTGGGACTGGGATCTGGAAGGGGGTGCTACGGCTGCTGGTCGGGAGAAAGACGAACATGGACGTCCGGGTCCTCTGGCAGAGGCCGCTGTGCTCTTCTTCTTTGAGTTGACAGCAGCGGCCAACTTGCGCTTTTTGCGACGGCGTAGCATCCGACCCCTCATCTCCTCCATTTCCTCTTCTTCATCATCATCGTCATCATCATCATCTTCCTCCTCCTCGTCCTCCTCGCGGTCCGAGTCGCTGGGTTCAGAATGGGTGAGTGGGGATGAGGAAGGGGATAGCGACCAGGAGGGGGTGAGGTAATCAGAGACAGAGAGGGAAAGAGGGTGGGGCCCAGCTTCTTCCTCCTGGTTGGAGGTAAATTGGAAGAAATCAAATCCTGATAGCATGAAATTTAGAAATATAAAACAGGTTATACAAATACACAAGAACTGTTTTTTCAGTCCCATAAAGGGGCTTGTTTAACACTCACCATTGCATTCTCTCCCCAATCTGTCAGGCTGTAATCTACTGTGATCTCTTCCCCTTTTGCGATGTCTCGGATTGCTATGACGACCAACCGCACCTGACTCCCGCAGTGCACCTCACGGATCCGACAGTTTGGTGGTGGGTGGAAGAGCACACCACTGGCACCCTCCTCACCCAGCTCTGGGACACTGGGATTAGACACAGAAACCAAGATTTTCAAATTATATCCCTTATCTGGATAAAACTAGCTGGTGACAAGGCAGATAATGAAGCCATTCCAGTTACTGTATCAGGACTGTTCCTCACCAGAGTTGAGAAGGATCAGCCAGGTAGTAAGGACTGCCGGGTGGAGGAAGACGGTCCTCTGCACCCTCTGGGTACTGGCCATCACCTAAACATGATCGTATAGGTTTAATTTGGCATGTTTGTAACTCTTACTCTACTGCTTCTCCAGGGGAATTCTTTTTGTGTCCAACCCTCTATATAGAGGTGCCAACCCGCTAAGTAGTGTATTAGTACAGCTGACATTTAGTGGCAGTCCTTGCTGAGAGCTGATTAAAAAACAGTGTTGCATAGATAGAAGAGACTTCATGAAATAATAGAGTGGGAGAATATCCATCATATTCGCAAGGTCTCAAAGGGGTGCTCTAGTCATGTGTGTGTGCACACGCATACCAGGGCTGTAGCTGTGTTCTGACATGCTTTCCTCCTCCTCATCCTCCGTTACGTATGCTCGATCACACACCTTCACAGGTGTCCCCTTCCTTTTCCTCCCACACACTCGCCTGCAAGAAACATACCAGGGCTTCAGTTAACACAACAATCCGTGGCATTCTGTCAAAGCAAGGCCATAGACTTACTGCACAGCTTGTCTGGACAGACTGAATTGTGACATGAACACTCCGCCTCCACCTTATACAAGTAATTGCTGCTGCTGCAGAGAAAAGTTCCCTAATGGGATCATTTAGATTAAAGTTATTACTTCTCTCCATGGCAGCTTTCTATCGGAGACACAGGTCCCAAAGGCTCTTAATTGTAGCAACTACTATTTGTCTCAATGACAATGTTCTTTTGGCATAGGCCATTAAATGATCTAGCAGTAGTTGCATTTAAGGATAATATAGTGATCACAGGCAATCCTAAAACATTGGTCTTGGCGTCAACTGCGTAAGAGAGGCAAGCAGGGTTGCAACAAATACAAAAATGAACACATAGCCTGTAGTCTTTAATTTGCAGTAGAATAAAGATTCTGCAAGTGCAATTTAGTGCACGTGTGCAATCTTTGGGAGTTATTCATGCTTCACTTGACATGGGCCTCTTTGGTATTATTTCTACCATACCCAGACCAACAACTTTGTCCGTACTATATCACGCGAAGACATGCGGATGAAACTTTAACATCAGTTATCACAAATGATATTAATATCACCAAAGCAGTGGACGTGACCCCACCCCTTCATTCTAGCATGTGTGATTTACAAGCCAGTTGCGGGTGTTGCGCACATCGACGCGTCCCTCCGGTTCAATTACCTTGTGACACGCCGCGCACCACCGTCGCAGGCGGTGTTTTGTTCTCGGTCAGCAACTTTGTTTAACGAGCCGTCCGTAGAAATAACGACTGGACGGTCAGCTAACGCAAACGCTCCGTGCCACATTGTGCCGTACGGGTTCCACTCCTACTATAAAGGATCTGCAATCTAAGCAAACTTTGACCATACGTGCATGACTCCAAAACGGAGCGGATCGCTAAAAAAAAAAAAAAAAAAAAAAGCCGCGCCGCTAACGTTAAATAGCAGGCTGGTGATTCCTGCCGGGGGCATGCTAAGCTTGCCTGCCAGCTAGCTAGCTAGCTAGCATCCATTTGCTAAGCCTGTAGGTTGACTTCTCCCCCTCACCCCCACCCCCAACAAAACACCAACAACCGAAAATCCCGTTGGTTTTTTTTTTTTTTTTGTGGGTCGTTTACCACCTCGTTGAGGTTGAAGGTACGAGGCTCCGGGGCGCCGAACCTGCGGGCCGGATCAAAAATCACTTCCCCGCCCCCGGTTCCATTTTATCGCCACAAAATCATGCGTGCGGATAAAAGGCTTTTTTTTAACAACTTAACAACCCGTGCGTTATTCATTCTCGCATTTCTGCACACACAACACAAAGCGAAAAAACACACACACACACACACACACAACACACTGTTGGGAGAAACGGTGCGGTATTGTTTTTCTCACCCCCGTGGCGGCGGCGGTTTACTCCCATCTCCGTCGCTGTCGAGAGTCGGCGGCTCCCGGTAGTCAAAAGGCGACCGTACGTTTTCCGCCATTAGGACTCCCTTCCCTACCTCTGGCGCTCCGGTACACTGCGCACTGCGCATGTGCACAACATCCGTGGGGGTTCCAATGGTAAAATGGGGGTACACTTAAAAACAGAAAATGACATTAATAAAACAACTCTAGCCACATTAATTGGGTTGATGAGAATTAATCTCGTTTATCGCATTTCGTCTCTGTTCTTTCGTGGATTCATCTGCAACTGCGACTCATTTCAGCCAGCAGGATCTGTGTATGGGTTTAAGTGAACTCAACATAGGCAGAATGGATATGAGTCAGTTTAATCTTCACTGTACATCCAAGTAATCATCTACAGAGAAACGACAGTGAGAAACCTATGAAAGTAAAAGGCATAAAAATATCACACCAGCAGGTCTGGAAACATCAGGTCACAGCACATTCAGTCATTATCATAGCTTTCAGTCGGTGTATGCTGTATCAAGACCTGAATCAGTAAAATGAGAGTTTGGTGAAGAGGACGTGACACTTTTTGGCTACAGACATTGCAATGTTACTGTGCAACATTAACCTATCAGTTCAAATTTGTTAAAACGACATAGCAGCATGTTCAAGTATGAGAATATAGTAGAACCTCAGGAGAACGGTCAAGGATACAGCAGCAAACACGACACTCCATAGTCACAGATAGAGCCAGTCCAAACACCAACTTTACAGTCACACTGTACATGGAAAGGTTTAGCATCCGGCGTTTGTTTTGGAATTACTTTGTTCGGTTATGCTGGGAAATATAGTGAGTTAAAAGCTGCGTAACCAATCAACTCCATCTGGCAATGTGGCTGCAGAATCAGCTGCATTTTAATCACAGTTTATCAGTCATGTCCTTTTGGTTACATTCTGCAAGTTAGTTTGATCCTGTAGAGTTAGTAATAGCATTTCAAACCATGGTGCATATTTTTTTCCAACCAAGCCCCTTCATATTTCCCTCTATCAAACGTAGAGGATTATCCATCACTGAGTACTAAATCAACAATTTAAATAAAAATAAATAATACATCGTTCACCTATCTGCAAGAGCACAAAGCAGACCAAACTCAAACCTAACCGTCTGCTTTGTCAAAAGAAAAAGGCCTCGTGTAGAAAAACTACGAGTCATTTTCACACTTGCTAGCCAAATACCAAAGGCTGGGACAAGGTGGAGTTTGTTAGAAAGGAGCTTAGTTGGTGTTTTAGTTAAACAGTTAAGTTTTGCATTTGTAACTTCAAGCACTCACAGTGTATTCATATCACATCACTTCATTTCTCTTTCGGGATACATTAAAAGTCAAAGCTGGCTGTGTTGGGATTCGGAGTCAGTTCATAGTTGCTGATCGAAGGGAACCTATTAGATTTCTTCAGTGCCTTCCCTTTCTGCGTGCAACACATGGAGAGTCTTCGATGCGTAGTCTGCCCAATGGATCAGCTCCAGAAGAACTCGATAGGTCCACAGTTTGGCCGCGAAAGACCCAACGCCATCGACCTCCTACATAGGAAGAAAGCAACAAAAGGTTTTTGGTACATTATTCAACATGTCTCTTGTGAGCACTGAATATCACTAAGAACAAGAAAAGGGCAGCTAAGTAGAGAAGTTGACTAGTGCTACCCTGACAAACGGTCACAACACACCGGTTAAAATCTGTTCATGTTATGTTAGTTCTGGTATGCCATGTCTTTGTTTTATTCATTTCCTCTGCGCTTGCCCTCTGTGCTGTTTACTGAAAAAACTCAAGACTGAGGAAGGATGGACTGTCTAGTCTGAGACAAAAAAAACACAAAAGAAAAAACGCATTGAAAGGAAACCCTGTGAGGACAAGTTAAGAAAGAGGAACGGGAGGAAAACTGAGCATAGTTTCAGGTCCCTCGGTCAGATAGACTTGAATACAACAAGAGATGCCTACTGACATAAGGACAGAAACAACATTTCATCGACACTGGTCACGGCCCACTGAGGCGAATTTGTGATTGTGGGCTATGCAAATAAAACTGACTTGACTTGGCAGTCATGCATGTGGATGTGCTGTTGGCCAACCCCCTGATTCTCTGACCTAGTCTAACACATTTAACAATTATATTAGTCAAATTAACTTATTAGGCAGACAGCTAATACCCCCCCCACAAACACACACACCCCAGTCCCTAATTTGGAAGTCATCTGAGTGCAAATGTCAAATATGACAGTTGACTTTGGGCACGGCACACTTATGAAGAGGAGCAATATGGCACTAGCAATACCTGTGTGTCTCACTGCTTATTATGAGTGTTTTTACCAGTACTATACCTCGTTGCATTGGTCATCTGGGGTGACTTCCACAATAGTGTCCTCTGTCTCTACCAAAACCTTGGTGCTGTGAAGCAGGTGCTCCAGCCTGGTTCGCACATTCTTCCTCATGCTCTCATACTCGCCTTCCAGCTCACCCAAATCCTCCTCCTCCTTCAGGATGAGGCAGTGGAGCAGCCCCAGACACTGGCGCAGAGCTGAATGCAGCAGCTGCACCTGCTCCTCGGTGCTGGGCTCCTCCGAGTCTGGGGAAAGGGACACGATGCGGCCCCCTGCCGGGGTGTGGTCCGAAAGGAAACTCTCCCTCTCCCTCTGGAAGGGCAAGTGGAGGATGAGGATGGGGAGGAGAGACAATAGGCTTTGCGGGCAGGGAAGACCAAGAGATACTAATGCTGATCAAGGACATTTCAACTACTTGACATTGAGTAGAAAGCAAGTGAAGTGACACCAGACGCCATTGGTCTTACACCTCTATTTTTGATTTTGACTACTATCAACGATAAATGGAGGACTAAGCAGCACAGAATTCATTACATCGACCAATTAAAAGGTGTACTTCATGTTATAGAAGGTACACCTTTTCCAGCCTGACAACTGGAAAATTCAATATACACTATCCTTTACGACCAGAGCCAAGGGGAAATGGAAATGGAGGTCTTCTAGGATGATTAAATTAAGCACTGCAGTGTCGCCCCATCTTCCTCCTCCTTAAGGAATTAAAGAGGAGGAAGATGGAGATGAAGATGGAGGAAGACAGCGCACACACGCAATGATAAAGTACTAACATACTGGCACGGCTGTACAGATGTCAAATTCGACAGGTGTCTCCCCCGCAAACCGTGCATTACATTACACGAAAGGCTTTTATTTTTTAACAGTGGTCACCGTTTTTTATCTTTGCGAGGCCAACGCAGACCTGCGCGGTCAGGGTTTCCCCATAAACAATACCGGTACTGCTGCGAAAAGTAACGGGACGAGGGGGAGGACACACTCATCACACACACTCGGGCGACAATAAATAAATAAATAAATAAAATAACAATAATAGTAACGCGAACTCGCAAAAAACCGACACTCACGTATAGCTGGAGGAGATCGGCACACTCCTTGCGGAGTAACCGGGCCAGGGCCACAGCCCGGGCCGTCCGTGACCGCTCCGGCGCCGGCGAGTCTGTGGGTAGTATCCGCTGCTCCTGCGCTGCCATTTGCACGCCAGCCTAGTTGAGGTGGTGGTGGTGGTTTGCGGTGAGTTGGATGAAAACGGGACCGTGCGAAATAATTTCCCAACCCCCCCACCGCCGTTGCCGATTTGATTTCTTAAAAATAAAAAAGAGAGATTTGCAGTTTTGCGATACTTGATATACGAAGCCCTTCACGCTTCTCACGTTGTCATTGAAACATGTTGATTTCGAGGTCCATGTTGACAGGGACGCAATGCACGCAGGGCAACGGGATTTAATTGGTTCCGCAAAGCCGCCGGGGCGTTTTTAGGGGGGGGCGCAAGAGAGGCTTTACCCCCCCTCCTCCGCAAAACATCACCGTGTGGCCCACCACCAGAAAAGAAGATAAATCGAATAAAAATGCTTGATTAAAAATGTCAAATGATCCATTCGACGTGTTGTTGCCTATGAATGTAATGAGTTTTTGAATTATTGGTTTAAAACACAGGATTTTAACAATTTGGTCAAACTGTAGAACGTTTCCTACACAAGCTATAGAACAAATACACTTTAAACGCATTCGGTGATTCAAAAACTTAAAACAAAATCAAATTAATTCATATTGTCTAAACAGATTAAAAAATAACCTGTGGGTACTTGATCTACTCGCCCTACCGGATGTGCTCCGGGTCCTGCGACTACAGATGACATCACTACTTCACGCATGATGATTGGGTAGGGGTTAGTTCAGTTTAGGAACAGCGGGAAACAGTAGATTGACGTTGGACGCAGCTCGCCTCGCGCGCGTTCCCTCGGGGTGGGGTCCCGAGCTGCGGCCTCGCCTCTTAGACGCAGCTCGGCCCTTCGGCCCCCGCACCTTTACTAACCAACTCAATGTCAAAGTGGATTGTAAAAAACACACAGCTAAATAACTATTAAGCTAGCAACGGGGGCGCCGGGCTAGCGTAGCGGTCTATTCCGCTGCCTACCGACACGGGATCGCCAGGTCGAATCCCCGTGTTACCTCCGGCTTGGTCGGGCGTCGCCACAGACACAGTTGGCCGTGTCTGCGGGTGGGAAGTCGGATGTGGGTATTTGTCCTGGTCGCTGCACTAGCGCCTCCTCTGGTCGGTCGAGGCGCCCCCCGGATCGGCAGAGAGGGGGTGGAGCAGCAACTGGGACAGCTCAAAAGAACGGGGTAATAGGCCAGATACAATTGGGGAGAAAAAGGGGGAAAATTGGGAAAAAAAAGAAAAAAAGCTAGCAACGCTAGCTAGCAAGCAATATAATCCGTGACGTCAGATGTAGTCGAAGGACCCCGAGTCGATATCGTACCCGAGCAGAAATGGAACCCACACCGGGCATAAGTTCAGCAAACGCGGAATTTGTGAGGAGGCAGGCGTTGTCCCCCCGTGGCTGAAACAAGTCACTACATTGAATCTAAAACGGGTCATTAAAGTATTCATATGATCCGCACATTATATATATATATATATATATACACATCTCATGTGACATGGTACGTTGTGACGTGCGACGTTAGATGCGAGTTTGTGCATTCAGCTAGCTACCCTTCTATTACACAATGAGCAGTTATGGATGTGAAAAAGGCATTTACTTCTCCATTAGGTAGGACACTGGTTACTTAATACACACATATTTTACAAGCCTACTGTAACAACAGGCGACACTGTTGCTGAGCATTTACTAATTGCGTGCACGCTTATAAGTTGGATGAGTGAGTATGCATATTATATAGTTTTCAATTCAACACGAAATCAGTTCATGTGTACACTTAACGTTTTAACAGGGTACATGGAAAATGAATGTCTACCAGTACAATATAAACAAATGATATTTCACTTTTAACAGACCTAAACTTTGCGGTTGCCAGTGCACTTCAGTTGTGTGTATAGTACAAAGTGGTCAGAAACTGAATTGTTGCGCTGTGTTGTTTGACTTTATGGCAAGTTTGGCACTATTGTCTTCTGTGATATGTGTAATATGCCACGCAATAGTTTGACTGTATACTGACGTCATTAAAAAAATGTTTGCCCCCCCAGAGCAAATGTCAAACTCTGCCTGTGCTGTTCAGTACTAGTGGTAGTGAACAGGGGTGTGGTATTTTTTTATTCCTCATAATCAAAACTTTAAGTAGAGGAAATTGCTTCCAAAAACAAACTTTATCTCTTATAATGTCACAAATATAAGCTTACATACACCTGTGTTGATATAATCAAACCATACTTGTGTTGCTGAAACTGCATAACTACAAAATTTAACAAAAAAATCTAGTTTCTTTAGGTTAGATTTATGCATATGCAAAGCACAGAAAATAAATTAGTCAACTTGAGTGTGACTGACCTTAGCCTATAAAGAAATGCAAATTTAAAAGATTGGAATACTTTGGGGATATTAGTGATTTTTTTTCTTGCATTATAATCAATCAACTCTCAAGACTACATATCTCTAACAAATGTCGACAAACCAATATAAAAAAAATACAGCATCTTTAAGCTGCCTGTCTTACACACATTTTCCTTCCATCATCTTACACCATTTCCTTTTCTTCATCTGGCTCGTCCTCTCTTTCACATAAGCACACATGGACACACAGGCAGACAGAATCAACACAGGCTAAATGAATAGCAAAATAGTCAATTATCAAAAAGCTACTGACAGAAATTAAACTCCCTGATAACAAGTAGTGCTGCATAAGTATGCAAGTTGTTATTACACTCCATAAAGATAAAACTATAGTTTACTCATTTATATTTTAATTGTTCTTTAAACGTAAGCTTAACAAATGTCGTCATTTCCTTCTGATATTTCTGTCACCAAGTCCTACAAATAGGCAAAACATGCCACTTCTTTGTCTTTATGCATGCTCAATAAACCAGGTAAGAAAATCAAAGAAAGTTGAATCAGTTCATCTGGATACATTTATTGGCCCTGGGTAAGTGGTTATCCTAACTGGACGTTTGTCAAAGCCAGGAAGATGCCCAAACAAAGCACCAGCCAATCGAAGAGAGGAGAAGGACAACAGCTGCCTAAGTGTAAACCAGTGGTGTGATTCTGTATGTGGCGGGAGTGTCGGAAAAGTTGAGACGCGTATTTTCCAAACATCACATCTCAGCTGCTTTCGAACCCCAAAACACACTGCGCCAGAAATTGGTCCACCCCAAGGATCGCGTCCCCAGCACAAACAGAGCAATATAGTGTATGCTAATAAGTGCTGGGAGGACTGCTGTGACTTGTACATCTGGGAAACTAAACGGACGCTGGTCAAGAGGATGGCACAACTCAGAAGAGCTAACACGTCAGGCCAGGACTCCACAGTCTACACCCATCTACAGGCCAGTGGCCACTCTTTCAAGGATGGGGATGTGCACATCCTTGATGGGGAGGAACGTTGGTTTGAATGGGGCGACAAAGAGGCCATCTATGTGAAGAAGGAACGACTATCCCTGAACCGAGGGGGGGCTAAAAGTACATCTGTTGCCATCTTACAATGCTGGTTGCAAACATTCCCAAATCCTCTGTGAAAAGCACACACGGCCATTGAAACTTTAGTTAATGGTTATGACAATTTGCATATGAAACTGATTACTGGTTTTGGTCGTTATGCAACTGTGTTGTTAAAAGGTTAAAAAGAACCCAGGGTACCCCTAAAAGAGAGTTTAGTTAATTTAAGGTTTCATGCCCATCACCGCGGCATGGGGGCGCTACATATCCTTCTCTCACTCAGACATGTGACTAATTTTTTTCCCTCCCTGCTAAAAGGTTTTTTTTTGAGAGTTGTTCCTTATCCGATGTGAGGGTAAGGACAGGATGTTGTGTTGCTGTAAAGCCTCCCTGAGGCAGCTTTGTAATTTGTGATATTGGGCTATACAAATAAAATTGACTTGAATTGACTATTGTTTATAAGGGTGGGGATACCTGCAGTCAGTTTAGACTGAAGAGGTCACTAAGATGAGAGATGAAACGTATCTGTCAATAAACGTATCCAGATGAACTGATTCAACTTTCTTTGAATGCCACTTTTTTGTGTTCAAATGACTTTACATCAGATCACTCCCCGCCCAATTGTCCCCCCTTTCTTTCTCCATCTAGATCAAGCTATCCCCATGTACGTCAACACTCCCCAACAGCATCTGCCTCTCCACCTCGCTGCCCCAAACCATTCCCCCATCTTTCTTACCCCTCTCCACATCTCCCTGCCACACCATCTCCCCCGTATTCTGCTGCTCCCCCACCACCACCCTCTCCCACAGCACCCCCTCTCCATCTGGCTGCGGGACCATTCCATCCTCCCTGGCCCAGTCCATTGTCTGGTGGGGAATCAAGGTGGCTGTGGGGGTGAACGTTGCAACAGAGCTCAAGGTCAGCAGGGTGGTCTGGAAGTCTGCGGTGGAGGTAGGTGCAGTGGTCACTGTTGTCAGCGGCAGGTTGGTCAGCTGAATGAGCTGGGGCTGGCTGGGGCTCGAGAGCTGAGCAGCAGAGGTGGTGGCATTGGTCAGACACAGCAGGGTGGTGGTTTCCTGCTCTTGCTTCACCTGCACCATGTGAGGTGGGGACAGCTGTTGGAGCTGGCTCGGGGACGCGGGTAGCTGAGTCTGTGGGGCAAGGGGCGGCACTGCCTGCTGAAGGGGGATGTGGGCTCCCGTGATGGCTCCCTGGTTGTCCTCGCTAACAGGGGGTTGGGCAGGCGCAGCGACCCCAGAGACTGCCTCCAGAACCGGGGTGGGGCTGGTTGGGAGAGTGCTGGTGTTGACTGCCTGGGCTTCAGCTATGACCACTTCAGGGTGGCTCTTGGCCTTGTGGGCGACCACGCAGTCCTTTTTTTCAAATTTCTTGCCACAGATGGAGCAAGAGAACTGATAGAAAGTTTCAGCATCATGTTTCTTCATGTGCCAGTTCAGGGAAGCCTTCTGGCGGCAGGTAAAACCACAGATCTCACACCTGCCACAAGAGGGAGACAGAGAATATGTTAAAATCAGTTGGTAATTTCAGATGGACAGTAAACTATTGGTGGCCATATAATTACTTTTAATAAATCTCATATTTTGGGCATCAAATAGCTTAAACTTAACTGCATTCAAGGAAATGAGAGATTCTTACTGATGAAAAAGTTTTTCTTGTGATACAGCAGCTTGAAATGATGGGTAATTCTTTTGCTTCAATACATTGATAGTTTGATACTGAAACATATATTATAAATTGTTATCAACTTGTGTTTTTAATTAATCTTTGAAAAAACAAACAATTTTTGATTTTTTTACACGATCTTTTTTTTTTTTTGTGATAGCGATAGTAGAGAGAAGACAGGAAAGGCAGGGGAGAGAGAGGGGATGACAACGGGCCCAGGCTGGATTCAAACCCAGGCCGCTGCGATAAAGACTCAGCCTTGTACGTGATACGCGCTCTACCAGGTGAGCCACTGGGGCACCCCCTAAAAATTTGTTGATTTTCAATGTAATCAGAACTTGGACTCTTGGAAAACACTTAAGGGATACACAAGATACACAACTCCCACTTCCTGTTAAGTTAACACCTCTGAATGGCTGCAGTGTGTGAACCTAATAACCAAAAATAATGTTAATCTGCTGAAAATACTTTTTACAAATCTCTCGGCCAAAAATGCAAGATACTTTCGTTTCCTTCCCCTCTTTGAAAAGCGAACTGACGTAAAACAAATGCAGCCAGCCAGCAAGCACCAGCAAAGATGACATGACTTATACTGGCGATGAGTTTTGTTTCATACTCACTGTATTGGCTTCTCTCCTGTGTGGATCATCCTGTGCACTGCCAGGTTATAGGAGCTTTTGAAAGCGCGGGCACAGTACTCACAAATATAGTCCCTCTGATCTAAAATTCAGACGACAAACAGAAATGAACAAGAATTAAATGACAGGATGGAGGAGAGGGATACACATGTTTTCTCAAGCTAAAGGCAATCTCCAAAATTAGGTCATTTATATCAATTGCCAATCTGCAAAAATTTGTACATGCTTTTATCTATTCTCAGCTTGACTATTGCAACGCACTTTACTCAGGTGTCAGCAAGGGCTCCCTCCACTGTCTGCAGTTGGTACACAATGCAGCTCCTCGGCTCGTTACCGGGACAAAGAGGCATGACCATATCACTCCTCTGCTAGCTTCCCTACACTGGCTCCCTGTTACATTTCGAATTGATCTTAAAATTTTATTGCTCACTTTTAAGGCCTTAAACAGTCTTCCTCCTACATACATTTGTGATTTATTGACCTGGTATACGCCCTCTCAGCCATTAAGATCCGCAGATGGGCTTCTTTTAAATCTCGTTTATGAAAGCTTTTACAAATGTTTGATATGCGTTTTTATTTATTTATACTGTTTATTTTTACTCTTACTTATTGGGTCTTAATCTTATTTTTCCCTTGTCTTGTTTTATTTCTTTGCAGTATTTTGTAACATTGTTTAAGAAAAAGTGCTATATAAAATAAAGTTATTATTATGGGATGAGACTCAAAATACATATTGAAAAATTGTTGCAGACTGCTTGATTCGGGGATACGGACAAAATAAAATTGAAAAAGCACAGCCCTATGGTACCAGTCTAAATATTCTGTACAAAGAAACATGTCATGACATCACCTGTATGGTGCTTGGCATGGCGGAGCAGTTGTTTCTGCAGACGAAACAGGCGACCACACGAGGGGTGATTACACGCATACTTCTTCTTTAGTAAATGCTGGTATTTGATGTGGTGCTAAATAAGAGAGATGGGGGAGAGAGAGAGAGTAGTTCTTAATTGGTTAAGTTGTCTGCCTACTTTACTGGTGGAGCTCTCACAGTCAGTTTATGGTGCATTGCAATAACATTCATTCATTTATTCTTTTTCCATATCAACTTAAGGTTGTAGAGGGGGTTGAACCCTATACCAGGAAGCATTTGGCAAATCACCAGTCTGTCATAGAGAACCCACACTAAACCACTCACACACCGCATTAATATCGAAGTAGTCTTTGGACTGTGGCAGGAAACTGAAGTACCAAGTGCAAACGCTCACTTGCATGGGGAGAATACCCAAACTCCACACAGAGCGGTTGGTACACACCCAGAACCCTCTTGCTGTAGGACTACAGTGCTAACCACTAAGTCACTGTGCTTTCTCACTTCCATAAAACTGTTTACCTTGTCAGAATGACAGGTAATATGGTGTTGATAAAAGTGCTCAACAAATGAAGGCTGGAATATTAAGATAGATGTCGGAAAAAAGAACTTTTAATCCATAGCAGTACAAGCCACACAAACAGGCTTGTACTGCTATGACAAAGTTTTTTCCTACATATATCTTAACTTTATATACACTGCTCAAAAAAATAAAGGGAACACCTAAAAACACAATATAGACCTCGATGAATGAAATATTTCAGCTGAAAATCTTTATTTATTAGACAGAGGAATGTGTTTAGAGCAAAATAACCTAAGAATGATCAATGGAAATCAAAATCATTAGCCCATTAAGTTCTGGATTCAGAATCATACTCAAAATCAAAGTGGAAAATGAGAACATAGGCTGATCCAACTTCTGTGGAAATTCTTCAAGACGATTCAAAATGAGGCTCAGTAGTGTGTGTGGCCTCCACGTGCCTGTATGCACTCCCTACAACGTCTGGGCATGCTCCTGATGAGACGACGGATGGTCTCCTGAGGGATCTCCTCCCAGACCTGGATCAGGGCATCGGTCAACTCCTGGACAGTCTGTGGTGCGACATCGCGTTGGCGGATGGTACGAGACATGATGTCCCAGAGGTGCTCGATTGGATTCAGGTCTGGGGAACGTGCAGGCCAGTCCATAGCATCAATGCCCTCGACATACAGGAACTGCTGACACACTCTGGCCACATGAGGACGAGCATTGTCATGCATGAGCAGGAACCCAGGGCCCACTGCACCAGCATATGGTCTGACAAGGGGTCTGAGGCTCTCATCCCAGTACCTAATGGCAGTCATGGTACCTCTGGCTAGCACGTAGAGGTCTGTGCGGCCCTCCAAGGATATGCCTCCCCAGACCATCACTGACCCACCGCCAAACCGGTCATGCTGGAGGATGTTGCAGGCAGCAGAACGTTCTCCACAGCATCTCCAGACTCTCTCACGTCTGTCACATGTGTTCAGTGTGAACCTGCTCTCATCTGTGAAGAGCACAGGGCGCCAATGGCGAATCTGCCAACCAAGATGTTCTCTGGCAAAGGTCAATCGGGCTGCACGGTGTTGGGCTGTGAGCACAGGCCCCAATTGTGGACGTCGGGCCCTCATACCATCCTCATGCATTCTGTTTCTCACTGTTTGAGCAGAAACCTGCACATTAGTGGCCTGTTGAAGGTCGTTTTGTAGGGCTCCGGCAGTGCTTCTCCTGTTCCTCCTTGCACAAAGGACCAGATAGCGGTCCTGCTGCGGGGTTGTTGTCCCCCTGCGGCCCCCTCCACGTCTCCTGGTGTACTGGCCTGTCTCCTGGTACCTCCTCCATGCTCTGGACACTGTGCTGGGAGACACATCAAATCTTCTTGCCACAGCACGCATTGATGTGCCATCCTGGATGAGCTGCACTACCTGAGCAACTTCTGTAGGTTGCAGATACCGCCTCATGCCACCTCTAGTGGTGAGGGCACTAGCAAAATGAAAAACTAACCAAAGATCGGCCAGAAAAGATGAGGACAGGCAAATGGTCTGTGGCCACCACCTGCAAATCCATTCCTTTTATAGGGGTTGTCTTGCAAATTGTCTAATTTCCACCTGGTGGAAATTAGACAATTTCCCAATAGGTGAAATTGATTCACAAATCAGTGTTGCTTCCTAACTGGACAGGTTGATATCTCAAAAGTGTGATTGACTTGGAGCTACATTGCATTGCTTATGTGTTCCCTTTATTTTTTTGAGCAGTGTATATATATATATATGTACACACACATATATATGCAAAATATATGTGTCAATGCTGATCTCATATCTATGACGTTGTCTAGTATTGTTAGTATTAATGTTAGGTTTAGTATTGTTCTGATCCCGAGGTGACTGACCGCTACTATCTATCTATCTATCTATCTATCTATCTATCTATCTATCTATCTATATAGCGCCCTCTTTTACTCTACCCTGTTGATGTCTTTTTTTACCCTCTTTGCTGCTATCTACATCTGAATTTCCATTCAGGCATGAATAAAGGTGGTCTTATCTTATCTTGATGGTGTACAACGCCAACATCTTGTGGTGTACAATGTCAAATTAAAAATTGGCTTTAAATATATTTGTTAAGGAGCTGATTTCCATGGTTACAGCTGATAGATTTCCAGACCTGTAAGTAGCGTGGGTGGGCTAGGACAGTGCCACAGCCTTCCATCTCACAGCGGACATACTGCACCGGGGGCTTCTTCCTGACAGCACAGGAAAGAGGAAGTTCATGTCACATGTACACCGTATTTAAATAAAATTTGTTTAAAGTAATATATACTATATCTAGAAAGAACTAAGAACTTTCCACGGGCTAACCTACACCCTTTGATGGTCTCTAAGCATGAGTATTAAACTGATTAATAGCATTGTTCAGCTAATATTACTTCTATTACTGTACATTACTACTAATACTGCCTGTACTACTATTGGTGTCCGCTATTAGTATTGTGCCATTCTATCTGCACTTGACATGATATGCACTGTTGGCTTCTATACTGTTATGTGGTATTGTCCAGCTCTGTAATTTGAATCTCTTATTACTTCCTGTCCATAATCAAAGGTGTACTTATACTAAGTGCACCTCTCATTAAGTGTACTCTCGGTTATGATATGATTACTGTTTAGTGCTCTATGATGCCTGGTGAAGAAACACAAATTCATCAGCTAATTACTGACCCTCTTGTAGGTTGCTTTGAATAAAAGTATCTGTTCAATAAGAAAATGTGAAATGTAAATAACTAATATGATGTATGTTGAATACTACAGATAGTGTGACCAAAAAAGGACTATACCTTTTCTTGGGCAGCCGAGGGGTTTTGTCATCCTTTCGTCTCCTACCCCTCCTGAGATGGCAAAGTTTTCAGTATCTTGTGTAGCTCACTCAAATTTTGTCCAAATACATATCAGTTAATAAACATATTTCCATCTCTCAGTTCATCCATTCATCACTCTTGCTGAATTTCCCTGTCTGTGCAATCAGCAAATTACTCAGTCCATTTGTTCACCAAAGTCTAAGAGGTTAACTTAGTATTTGGTACACTTTTAACTTACTTCCTAGGTGGCTCTGCCTCCTCTCCAACCTCATCTTCTAGTTTCAAGCTAATCTCTGGCACCTCTTCAGCCTTAATCTCATTCTCCTCATCCTCTTCTTCTGACTCTTCTTTGTTGCTGTCTGTCTGTTTTAATGTCAGATGGCGCCTTGGTCTCTCCCTGAAGAATTGAGAGAGAGATTGAGGGACATTATGTTAATTGTGGCAAGCCAATCAGCTCAGCCTACTTCCTATTTTCAAGTTTATAATTAAGGTCATTTGGATTATCCATGAGAAGAGTGTCTTCATAGTCATGAGGCACATCTTCATCCACAATGCTAATATGGACATAAACTATGTGTTAGTTAGTTAGTTAATAAATTAGTAAATCAACTGATCCATCAGTATATAGGTTATACTGGCTGTACAGTATACTAGCTAAAACGATTTTGATATTTACAGGAATCAATATAACAAATCCAAAATTACTTCTGCCTGTTATAGAAAATATTGAGTGTCACTTACTTTACCCCTTTTCCTTTCAGAGTACCCCTTTCCAATCCTGAAAACAGTGATATTAATTACATCATCTCAACCTGAGGTGATTGTTATTCTCAAACCATTTTGTTAACTTCAGGGCACATGCAACCTACAATGGGTAGATGGGTTGCTAATTAATATTAGTAATATATGCACAGAAAAGACAGCATGTGATTTCTCTTACCAAAAGATAGAGTCTCCGCCTCTGATTCAGTTTTGCATACTGATGGTGGCGTGGAGTAGGAGGCTCGGGTTGAGGGTCTCTGTTTGCCTGTACTTGATTTGGACAGCTTTGATCTGGGAGTGCGCAGGGATGCTGAGGTAAACATGTGGCAATGTGTTCATTCAAAGACCCCACAGAGCAATTTTTCCATGAAGTTAAGACACACAACTGACAGCATCACTGAAAAGCTTCTTACCCTTTTTAGCTGTGGGTATCTTTTCCACGGTTCTGTTTGTGAAAATAAAACAATTTATAATAAAAGTTGGAAAGGTGCAATCTATAATCAACTAATGCATTTCAATCATACAGTTAATTTTGACATGACAATGAACCAACTCAACCGTGTAACACACACTA
Source organism: Lampris incognitus (assembly GCF_029633865.1). NCBI lineage: Eukaryota > Metazoa > Chordata > Actinopteri > Lampriformes > Lampridae > Lampris > Lampris incognitus. Next base: position 23,106,187 of record NC_079230.1, read on the forward strand.
CTTCCAAAATCACTGCCATTCCAACCCCCAACCTCTCAGGTCTCAAGAGCAGTCTTCATCGTCAGAGTAAATTTTAAACAAAAACCCCAGCTGAGAGCCTCTGAATGTCTGTATATGTGTATTTATGTCCCCACTGTATGCCGTGTGCACACGTCATGTCCCAATGTATGTCATGGACATACCACATGCAACAGTTCTTGTACATACATAGTGGGAAGTAGTACCTGTGTACCATATGTGACTGTATGTATGTACAGCCTATATATTATGTTTGGAGGTATACTTGTTTTTTACTTATGGGCCATGGTAACACATTTCTTTAAGCAGGACCATAAAGAATCTATTATATGAACATCAAGCACATGAAAGCTATGCTTTTTAACTCACTCACTAGATATGAAAAATTAGGTCAAACTATAGCTTTAAGACCGCTCAGTCAAGACAGTTTAAAAGATTTTGAGCACCCTCACCGAAGGGCAAGGACGTTAAATGCGTGTTACAGTCATGTTAAGAACGCATTATATGTAGATGTGATGTTTATGAACCTTTTGGGAGACGATACGGTGGCAGGTGTTGAGTGATTTGCACTCACCCCGTGGCATCTTTGCTTTTGCAAAGTGTGTCAGCAGGTCTCCCACGACGCTGACGGGGGGGATTTTTAGGCGTCATTGTCCGGACATCCTCCTTCGGCTCATTCGCCCTGTTTGCCTGTTTAGGCGCCACGGAACCACGAACAGTCCGCTTTCTCAAAACAGGTCCGAAACCCGCGGTGCCATCCGGAACCGGGGCCCTTCCTTCAGCTTTCACCCGCCTCTGACTCACTCTCATTAAGGCGGAGGATAAACCCGAGCCCCGGGATGGCTTTGCGGCCTCCCCCGAACAATACCCAGTGTTTCTGGTGGTCCTTGTCATCCCGGGACCGGAGGCTAAAATCCCGCTCATTTCCGGCTCCATTCGCCACTTTACTTATGGCCGTCACAAGTTCATGTAATTTAACAAAGGAAAACAATGAAATTAGGAGCACCGTCAGAGCCCCCAGAGTGTCAGCCTGGCCAGTTTATAATCACACATCGCCACACGATTGGTATCTTTTTTCTTTCGTATTAAATAATGTTGTGTTTTTGTTTATTTTCCTTAAGGTTTAATAATATTCACGGGTCTTTATTAAAGGTATAGTAAACATTATATTACCCTCGGCCGAAGCAACGTTTGCGTGTCTGTCGCGTCTCCTTTAAGATCAAACGGCGCTCACGTATAGACGTGACCGTTACGTAACACGTACAGGCTTACGCCTAATGGTTCTGTGGGAAATGTAGTCGACCACCGGAACACTTCCGGGTACCTTGACAACAGGACGCCAGGAGAGGGGGATAGAAAACCCAAGCCGCAAAGCCGCACTGTATTAGATACGCAGCCTAGCCGTAGCTACGATGCCCAAAAATTGCTGTGTGGTGGACTGTGCTGTTAACAAGAAAAACAACCCAAATATTCGTTTGTTTGTATTGCCTAAAAGGCAGAAGGAGGGAGAAAAACGATTGAAATGGCTCCAGGCGATCAGAAGGAAAGACAAGGATGGACAACTTTGGGATCCTGACAGCAAACATGTTTACGTCTGCGGTCTGCACTTCATCACTGGTAATGTCAGGTTGAGCCGGTGGCTATATGGAATTCCACAGTTCGCTAAACCTGTCTGAATGGGATCACATTCTTCAAACCCATATGTATTTTTATCCATTAAAAATCATAAAATGGTCCCTCCCCCCTGAATATTTGGTCACATGCTCAATTTTGTTTATCTTTCCTAGAAACAAGGGGTAACTACCCCGGTCTCCCTTACCCAGTTAAAATGCAAACATTGTTATCACATTATTATTGTCATCCTTACTGAGTAGTATATCATGCATCATTGTATGCAGTCATGTGTAATCCAGTACAAAGTAATAATTGAATAAAATGCAAACATTTGTTGAAAATGTAACCTAGTTCCTATGTCTTTTCCCCATGGCTGCTCTAGGTCATGATGTGTGATTTAATTTTTGCCTTTTATCATTTCAGGGTGTAATGCATGAGTGGGGTTATTAACCCATTCCCCTGTTCGATTGAAAGGACACTGGCCACCGATACTGCGAATTTTTCGCAAATATCGGTTCTTGTCCGCAGCAGCCAACGTAGCGACATAGTAGTTAGCCATTTAAACCGTGTTCAAACTTGCCGGCTTCTATCCCCCTCTAGCGCCCCCCGCTCTAACGTCCGAACGCGGAAGTGCAGTGGTCTATGTGAGCAGAACGCCGTTTCACCTAGACGACGTCATGCCACCATAACCATTTTCGGTCCCTGTGCCCAAAACTGGGCCTAGCGATGGCGAAACCAGGCTTTCTTTCAACCTATTTGAACCATATTTTGTGTTGGAAATTGGTTCACTAACCCCCCCTCCCCTTTATCTGACGCGCCATGAGGCTCTTTTCCCCAACTTCAGTTTAGCTGTTGAAAACTCAAAAGAAAAGCGGCAAACGTAATTTGTCATTATTGTCAAATCCAAATAAGGAAATCCCATAAAGTTGAATCAGTTGATGTGGACACAACGTTTATAATAATTTGTCAGTAATTGTCATTCAGTTGTCATTATTGTCAGCATATATTGTCAGATTAGTATCTTGGCTCAGTATGGACAACATTTTGCCATATGCATTTCTAATTTCATATCGACTTTCAGACAAATGTGTTCTGGTTATAGTGGATGTATTGGTTTTACGTGCTGTCTTCTCTGCTCTTTGCCCTTGCATCAAACTCTCTTACGCAAATTGTTCATCTAGTAAAACACGGCACGTAAGAGTATTTCTGTTAAGTGCACGGTGTTTATATGAAACTTAGTTCGTGTTTTGGAAGCCCTCTTCCACTGAACTGGGGCTGTGGTGTTTAAAAAGAAAACTGAAAGTCTTGAGGAGTTTCATTTCTGACTGAATTTTCTAAGACAGCTACAGGAAATTACTGCCACATCATCATCAATCATTCAATCAATCAAGTTGCATTTTACATAACGCTTTTCTAGCTGCAACAGCCACTGAAAGCGCTTTACACTTAATTCATTCACACACACATCATACACCGATGGCATGTCAACTATGCAAGGTATGCAAGGTATGCAAGGTAACAACTATCAAGTATCCATCCATCCATCTATTAGCTGAACCGCTTATCCTGTTCTCAGGGTTGCGGGAATGCTGAAACCTATTCCAGCAGACACTGGGGGGCAGGTGGGGAGACACCCTGGGCAGGCCGCCAGGCCACCACAGGGCCCACACACACACACACACACACACACACACACACACACACAAACATTCATACCTAGGGACAATTTAGTATGGCCAATTAACCTGACTCACATGTCTTTGGACTGTGGAAGGAAACCAGAGCACCCGGAGGAAACCCACGCAGACACGGGGAGAACATGCAAACTCCACACAGAGGACGACCCGGGATGACCCACCAAGGTTGGACTACCCGGGGCTCGAACCCAGGACCTTCTTGCTGTGAGGTGACCACGCTAACCACTGCGTCACTGTGCCCCCTGCTCAAGTATTAAAGGTACAATTCAGTTTTTCTTTTTTCCTGTTTAAGAGTCTCTTAGCTCAGCTTCTGTCAGAAGAAGGCAGCTGGTGGCAGCCTTTTCCTATCAAGCCCCATTCTTGTGGAAGAACCTGCCTGCTGCTATCAGACAATCAGAGTCTGTTGAGCCCTTTAAATCCAAACTTAAAACTAATCTTTTTGCCTTAGCCTACAATTAGTTGCCTGTAAGTTGAGTGCTTCACAACATGTACTGCATGGTGGGTCGGTTTTCTGTCTCAATGAATTTACCAATCACTGTTCTGCCGACGAGATTATAGTGAAGCGTTTCGATCCATAATGAGGCCCGGAGACATGATGTCAGGTCAAACAGTGAGTTTTACTACCTTTTTTTTTATTACACCCACGACTCGCACTAGCTGCTCGCCGCGCAGACCAAAACATGAAGACGCCCACTTCCTCTTGACTCCTGCTCAAAGACCACCCCCAAAAAGCCCACCTCCATTTGTTAGTAGGTTACCAAATCCTGATATGCTACAATAGCATATGGATTATGACTAATTGACCCTTTGTTGGCCTTCTGTTTGGTCTGCTATACCCACCAACCAGAGGGCTCCTACCCATGGTTACTGTTGCTAACGTACTTGGGGTTAGACAAACAAATCAAATGGATAAACTCTGATGCGTTCCGATGGTAAGTGAATTTGAGAGCGAAAACAGGAGGAATTGAGATTGAATGGGAAAATGGTTAAAAGGTGTGCGTGGGGTACCTGTAACAGTAACTCACGATATCCAGAACGCAATCCTGGAGTTGTTTTATTCCTTTCATCAAACCCAAATATTGAGCGATGTCGCCAATGGATTCGGCCAGGTGGACGACCACACGGGCAGTTCAACTCTGCCACTGTCAGCAAAAATACCTACATATGTTCAAAGGTAAGAGAAAACAATATTGTTTTCAGTATATTGACAATATTCTAAATGTTCCAGTAATGTTCGCTACCTATACTGAACAACGTTAAAAGCATGCTGGTAACGTTGCCATTTCTGTCGTTAAGCTAACTAACATAAACAACTAAGTGCTAGCCTACCAAGCCAGAGAGATATCAGTAGCACATGTTGTTTGTTCCCTTCAAAATAAGCATTTTGTTGATGGCGCCCCAAGCGAACAATATCCTGATCCTTTGGATGCAGCAGGAACAGCTGCCAGACCTAGTCGAAAAAGGTAAAGTAGGAAATGTTGTTTGCTAACGTCAGCTAAGCAACTTGCTGTCTGATGTAACTTAGGCTAACACAACCAGCAGTGAGCTAATGTTGATTAGTGTGTGTGTGTGTTTTGGTGAAAGAATGATACTTTAACATTTCCTTATTATATTTCTGACATACAGTATTTCAAATAATTCTTTAGGGTCCCAGCTCAGTCCCCCTAGGGCTTGGACATATTTCATGCTTCTTGCGGACGGCCCACACTGTGCATCTGCAAGAAGCATGAAACCCATCTTAGAAGGTTGGCAATCAAGTTTTTGTTTAAATTATTACAAGGAACAGGTCCACACAATATTATTTTTAGAATTTCCAATATAATTCTAATGTGATGATAACAAACAGTACACCGATAAAACAGTAAACAGTATTATTATATGACAAAAATTGCAGTTGATGCTCTATGTGAATTGCAATGTAAGCTCGTAGACAAATCTGAATGATGTCAAGGCAGTTTTATGAATGTCTGTCATTTAAAAATGATAAACTCTTTCTCCTCTTTTAAGTTATTTAGACGAAGGTTAGATCAACAAAGAGAGAACAGCACAGGACAGGCAACATTTTTTAAGAATCAAAATTATGAGTTTTAATGTTAACTACATGTACAAGTTTTCAATGTTTTTCTATGGGAATGGACCCCCTCAGAGCTTTGTTTGTCTAACCTAGCAACAGTAACATAGGAAAGCGGGACATCGGCAGCTCAGGTCGTCCACCTGCTGCTTGGATCCTCTACCTACCAATTTTTTTAAAAATGTTTTTAATTACTTAGCACATGACGTTTTAGAAATTATTAACTACTCTCTCCAGGCAGGTATATTTCCTGCAGCACTTAAGACAGCTATTGTTAAACCACTTCTGAAGAAGAGTAATCTTGATGTGACAGTTATAGCCAACTACAGGCCCATCTCCAACTTACCATTCCTCAGCAAAATCCTTGAAAAAACAGTTTATTCTCAAGTTAATAACTATTTAATATCTAACAACCTTCTAGGCATTTGTCAATTGGGTTTTCGATCTCACCATAGCACAGAAACAGCACTTATCAAACGATCTGTGTATGAACACAGATTCTAATAAATTGTCTGTTCTTGTGCTCCTGGATCTCAGTGCTGCTTTCGACACTGTTGATCATGATATTTTGCTAGAGAGATTAGAAAAATGGGTCGGCCTTTCTGGCCCGCTTCTCAACTGGTTTAGAATATACCTTCAGGACAGGCAGTTCTTTGTGTCTATTGGAGACTTTTCCTCGGACAAAGTGGGTATAATGTGTGGGCTACCCCAAGGTTCGATTCTTGGACCACTACTATTCAATCTCTATATGCTCCCACTTGCACATGTTATACAGAAACACAAAATAAATTACTATAATTATGCAGATGATTCACAACTGTACATATCCCTATCTTCTGATGACCTAGCTCCCACACATTCCCTAATTCAGTGTATTGACGATATTACTTTATGGATGTCAGATAACTTTTTACAACTGAAAAAAGACAAGACAGAAATACTTATTTTTGGTGCAAAGACTCAGAGACAGAGAATTGCAGCTCATCTCAGCTCTCTGTCTCTGGAGTGCAAAGGCAAAGCTAGAAATCTTGGTGTAATCATGGATAGTGATCTAAATTTTAAGAGCCACAGCAATCATCTCACAAGATCAGCCTTCTACCATCTTAAAAACATTTCAAATCTAAGGGGTCTTTCTATCAATATCAGACTGTGAGAAATTAATCCATGCATTTATAACAAGTAGACTAGACTACTGCAATGGACTATTCACCGGCCTCCCAGAATCAGTTGTGCAACAACTACAATTAATTCAAAATGCAGCAGAACGTGTTCTCACCAGAACTAAAAAGTATGAGCACATTACACCTGTTCTTAGATCTCTGCGTTGGCTCCCCATTAAAACTAGAATTGATTTTAAAATTCTTTTAATTGTATACAAAGCGCTAAATGGCCTTGCACCACGCTATATAAAAGACATGTTAATTCCCTATAAACCAGCAAGAACTCTCAGGTCCAATGGCAGTGGTCTTTTAACCATCCCTCGTGCTAAACAGCCTATGTAGCAAGTACCGGGCTTGGTACGGTGCAGACATTTATAGTTTGACATATCTGAAAACAGTCATGGAATAAAGACGTCAGTCAACCGTGACTCGCTTTCTCGAAGTCTCTCAGTTATCTTTATTTACAATCATCACCCTGTTTACATAGTCCTCTAAATCACTTGTACTATTGTACATATATTTATTGTCTGTCTAGACATTTACATTGGCTGCCTTACTTTACATATTCAATTTCTATATAAACACTCCAAATAAACTAGTCAATATCAAAAACATATCTCCATATCCCCATCTCTAATCCATATCATCTACTGTCATCTTATTGTCAGGAACACAGAAACTGGCGGACAAAAATGCAGGCAGGCAGACAGTATCCAGTTCTCAGGGTCTTTAATTCAGTCCAAGGATCAAAATCCAGAAAGGCAATCAGATAGGCAGAGGTACAAAATCGGCAGGCAGAAGACTTCAAGAACCAAGCGGACTAACAAACAGGCAACGGTACCAAAACAGGAGACGGAGACTCGGAAACCAGGAACAAAACAGTCAGACACGGGGATACTCTAACATGAAACGCTGGAATGCTGCTCTAGGAGACAAGACAATCTGGCACTGACGCACAGGTTAAATACACACAGGAGGGAAGGGATAATTCAATTCAATTGTCATTAAAAACAACGTGCAGGCACATGTTAAAAATGAAATGAGGGCTGTGGCTTCACCAAACAGTGCAAGACAGACAAACACAGCAAACACAACATAAGATATACACACATGAAGACCAAAAGCTAAAAATAAGTTAAAAAAAAAAGAGCTGGAGTACAAAATATTTAAAAATATCTACAGACATTCAGTGGGTAGCCAGGTTCAGGTGGGCAACAGCTTGTGGAAAGAAGCTGTTTTTGAGCCTGGTAGTGCGGGCTCTGAGGCTCCCCTAGCGCCTCCCAGTGCGCAGGGGGGGAGAACAGTCCATGGTTGGGGTGGGTGGGATCTCTGCTGATGCTCAGACCCCTTCGAAGGCAGCGTTTGTGATAAATGTCTTTTATGGCTGGGAGCTGGGTACCGGTGATATGCTGAGCTGCCTTGACGATCCGCTGCAGAGCTTTCTGGTCTACTGAGGTGCAGTTGCCGTACCACACTGAGATGCAGATGGTCAGGATGCTCTCTATGGTGCAGTGGTAGAAGTTGGTGAGAATTTTGGGGGGTAGACAGGCGCTCCTCAGCCTCCTCAGGAAATGCAGGCGTTGTTGGGCCTTTTTCACAAGGGCCTGGGTGTTTAATGTCCACGAAAGGTCCTCGCTGATGTGGACTCCAAGGAATTTAAAGCTGGAAACACGCTCCACTTCCACCCCATTGATGTGTATGGGGGAGTGGCTGAAGCTTCTAGACCTCCTGAAGTCCACAATAAGCTCCTTTGTCTTCTGCACATTAAGGACAAGATTGTTGGTAGTACACCAAGATGTGAAGTGCTCAATCCCGTCTCTGTAGGCCATCTCGTCATTGTTGGTGATACGGCCAATGACTGTGGTGTCATCTGCAAACTTAACTATAACATTTGAGGGGTGAGTTGGCAGGCAGTCGTGGGTGAAGAGGGAGAAAAGGAGGGGGCTCAGAACACAGCCTTGAGGGGCACCTGTGCTGAGGGTCAGGGTGGAGGAGGAGTGGTCACCTAACCTAACAAACTGAGGTCTGTTGGTCAGGAAGTCCAGGATCCAGTTACAGAGGGAGGGGTTGAGGCCAAGGGAGAGGAGTTTGGTGGTTAGTTTGGCGGGGATGATAGTGTTGAAGGCAGAGCTGTAATCTATAAACAGCATCCGGATGTATGTGTTGTTAGGTTCAAGGTGGGTCAGAGCAATGTCTAGGGCAGTGGCAACCTCAGTAGACCTTTTGGGACGGTAGGCGAACTGATGTGGGGGGGGGGGGGGATAATGTTTTTGAAGTGAGCCAGAACCAGTCTTTCAAAGCACTTCATGGCAATGGGGGGTGAGTGCTATGGGTCGGTAGTCATTCAGACATGTGGATGTTGGTTTCTTGGAGACAGGAATGATAGAGGTGGTCTTAAAGCATGTCGGGACTTGAGAGGTTAAATACAGGTGTGAAGACCTCAGCCAGCTGGTCGGCACATTCCCGGTAGACCCAACCCGGTATGCCGTCTGGTCCGGCAGCCTTCCGTGTGTTCACTCTGCGCAGTGGTTCTCCGACCTCTGCGATTGATAGAGTGAGCACCTGGTTTTCTGGGTGGCTGGGGATTTTTGTGGCTGGGTCAGTATTGTCCTTGTCGAAGCGGGCATAGAAATGATTTAGCTTGTCTGGCAGGGAGGCATCATGGACAGCGGGACCGCGATTAGAGCTTTTGTAGTCTGTGATAGACTGAATGCCTTGCCACATTCGCCGAGGATCAGAGTTATTGTGAAAGTGGTCCTCTATTCGTAGGGAATGTTTATGTTTGGCTGTTCTGATGCCCTTTTTGAGGTTTGATCTGGCTGCGCTGTAGGCCTCACGGTTACCTGACTTGAATGCTGCATCCTGGACTTTCAGCAGCTGCCGGACCTCACTGGTCATCCAGGGTTTCTGATTTGGAAAGGTGTGGACTGATTTTTTTGTTGTGACACTCAGTGCAAAAGTTAATCTAGGCTAGTATGGCAGATGTCTGTATGGGAGCCATGGGTAGCTGAATGTGCAAAAATACTCCAGTCTGTGTTTTCAAAACAGTCCTGGAATTCAGAGACTGCTCCTTCTGGCCGGACAGTGATTGTCTTTACTGCTGGCTTGATCCGTTTTATTAGGGGTTTGTAGGCTGGGACCAGGAACAGGCCGAGGTGGTCAGAATGCCCCAGATGAGGGCAGGGGGTAGCTTTGTATGAGTCCTTGATGTTTGTATAGGGATGGTCCAGGGTGTTTTGTCCCCTAGTGGGGCAGGAGACATGCTGATGGAATTTGGGCAATACAGCCCTGAGGTTAGCCTGGTTAAAGTCACCACCTATGATAAAGGCATTGTCCGGGTGTTTGGTCTGTTGTCTGCTGATGGCACATTGTAGCTGCTTAAGTGCTACCTTAGCATTAGCATGTGGGGGGGGATGTATACAGCCGCAATGGTAATAGCCGTTAGCTCCCTGGGCAGGTAAAAAGGCCTGCACTGAATCATAAGGAGCTCAAGATCAGCAGAGCAATGCCTTTCGACGATCTTTATATTGTTGCACCACGAGGGACAGGTAATCACATGGGGAACAGGGCGTGAACACAGAGACAAGACTATCAAAATAAAATTGACACGTGACAGACCCTGACAGTATCCCCCCCCTAACGGCCGACTCCTTGCGGCCCAGGACCCTGAGGATTGTGGCGGTGGAACTCGGCAATGAGGCGAGGGTCCATGATGTCCCGGGAGGGGGCCCATGAGCGTTCCTCTGGCCCGTAGCCCTCCCAGTCCACCAGGTACTGCAGGCCCTGGCCCCGCCGCTGAACATCCAGCAGTTTCCTGACAGTGTAGACAGTCTCCCCATCAATGAGACGGGGGGGGGGGGCGGTGGGGGTGAGTGGGCTCTCCTTGACTGGTTTGAACCGGCTGACGTGGAAGGTGGAGTGTATGCGGGTGGTCCTGGGAAGCTTCAATTTGACAGCAGAGTCATTTATGATTTTTGAGATTGGATATGGGCCAACATACCTAGGTGCTAACTTGCGGGATGGATAGATCTTTGGTGGAGAGCCACGCTCTTTGTCCGGGGCGGTATGCTGGGGCTGGGCGGCGACGGCGGTCAGCCACTTTCTTGTAGGCGGCGACGGTCTGGAGAAGAGTCCGGCGGGCGCGAGACCACATGCCTCGATACCGGCGGACCATAACAGCAGCAGCGGGGACTTTGACCTCTTTTTCCAGGGCTGCGAAGAGGGGAGGCTGATAGCCCAACACCACCTGGAAGGGGGTGAGACCGGTCGAGGCAGAGGGAAGGGTGTTGTGGGCGTATTCGACCCACAGCAGCATCCTGGACCACGATGAGGGGTTATTTGAGGAGACAGCGAAGACCGGTCTCCAAATCTTGGTTCAGCCTCTCCGTCTGGCCATTGGTCTGGGGATGGTATCCAGAGGAGAGGCTTCTAGTGGCCCCCCACCCCCCATCAGCTAGCAGAAGGCCTCCCAGAACTGAGCCACGAACTGCGGCCCCCGGTCAGACAGAATGTTCCTGGGAAATCCAAAGGTTCTGAAAATGTTCTGGAGCAAGAGTTCGGCGGTTTGTTTGGCAGATGGTAGTTTGGGTGTGGGGATGAATTTAACCATTTTGGAAAATCTGTCAACGACAGTGAGGATGACTGTGTTACCTTCGGATGGAGAGAGGCCAGTGACAAAGTCCACTGAGAGGTCTGACCAGGGGCGGCAGTCATCAGATTCCCCAGAGAATCTTTCTGAACTGGAGAGCCGGACGGGTCTGACTTCTGAGGGAGGAGCAGGAGCCAGAGGCGGTTCTGGTGCCGGAGCTGACGATGAGGGAGGCGCAGGGGTTTCAGCTGACTGAGAGAGGTGAGTGACTGAGCCCATGGCTTAAAGCTGCCCGATGACGTAGTGGAGTTGAGCAGTAACTGTGCCGCACACCTCTTCACTGAGCTGGGAAGCTTCTGCCACAGCCCGATGCACCTGTTCAATCTTCTCCTCCTATTGTCGAAGCCGGCGCTCCCGCACTTCAAGGGTAGTGAGCACGGAGTCCTGCTCTGCTGTGTCCATCGGGGCCAGATTGTTCTGTCAGGAACACAGAGACTGGCAGACACAAATGCAGGCAGGCAGACAGTAACCAGTTCTCAGGGTCTTTAATTTGGTCCAAGGGTCAAAATCCAGAAAGGCAATCAGATAGGCAGAGGTACAAAATCGGCAGGCAGAAGACTTCAAGAACCAGGCGGACTAACAAACAGGCGACGGTACCAAAACAGGAGACGGAGACTCGGAAACCAGGAACGAAACAGTCAGACACGGGGATACTCTAACATGAAACGCTGGAATGCTGCTCTAGGAGACAAGACAATCTGGCACTGACGCACAGGGGAGCACAGGTTAAATACACACAGGAGGGAAGGGATAACGAGGCACAGGTGAAACACACAAGGGCGAGGACAGGTAATCACATGGGGAACAGGGCGTGAACACAGAGACAAGACTATCAAAATAAAACGGGAAACTGACACGTGACAGACCCTGACACTTATCTATAAACATGTGTTTACATTCTGCATCTTAAATGCACTTTCATATACTTTTCAGTATTATAGGAGGACCTGTTCACAGTAATGAATGAATACAATCAATAATAATCTATATAAATTTATAATCTACACTTCAAACATGGAAACCGTTTTATAACACTTGAAACCGTTGAGCCAATCAAAACTTACACTTAAGGGATGCGTGGAGCCAGGTACAACTAACGTTACAAGCTAGAGCAAAAATATGAAGTTACACAGCGCGGAGAGAATCACGTGACGTTGCCTAGGCGACAACAGAGCTAACGCTCGCGGCTAGCCAGGTTGCATTAGCTAGCTACTAGCCAACGGTAAAAACAAGATAAACCCTATATTCGCCAATCTAATAAAACGAAAAAACACTGTATAAAGATCGTATGAAACAATATTAAACAATATATAGTGCTTGTGACACGGTACCCACCTGAAAACAGTCATGGAATAAAGACGTCAGTCAACCGTGACTTGCTTTCTTGAAGTCTCTCAATGTTATGAAGAAACTCCGCTCAACACAATATCATCACTCAACCCTCTGCTGTAATGGAGTCGCCACCACAGGCAACTGGGATTAAACCATTATGGATAAATAAACATACAGACAGACTCCACATATAAAATAAAATGATTATAAACAATATATTCTCTCAAACCCCAAGATACCATCATAAATGTGATAACACTTCCAGTGGGCATTACACCTACAGCTAAATTCATAGTGTATGTGTGTGTGTGTGTTTGTGTGTTTGTGTGTTTTATATATTTTGCTATTTTTAGACATTCTGCTTTGTTGTTACTTTTAATCAATCAGTGTTTATGGCACTTTTATTTATTTATTCCACTTACTCAGTTTTAAACTTTGTACTTTTCTAGAATTTGCCTGTACTTTTATTTATTTATTTTTTTCATTTTATTGTTTTATTGTGTGAAGCACTTTGTGTTACATTTGTTTGTACGAAAAAAAGTGCTATACAAATAAAATCTGATTGATTGATTGATTGATTGATGGGACTTGAGAAAGGGTCAATTGATGACTTAATTGATTATGACTAATGACTTGTAAACTGTTCTCTTCTCTCACACGTCTTTTCTCTCTCTGAATGATGTCTTCTCCTTTCTCTTTTGTTGTGTGTGAATGGTGTCATGTGAGTCTCCCTTGTGTGCACGTGCAGTCGGTTCTCCTCCCAGGTCTCCGTGGTGATGGTGGTCGCCAGTTGGACACTGTCACTGCCTGGTATTCCCCTCATCACATTTTCTTTTTATATATCTTATAAATCCATATATATATGTTTTGTTGTATATATGTTTTTTTTAACATGATGATGCTGGTCGCATGGCTTGGGTCCTGGACTGTTCCGGTGCCGTCTGGACACTGCTTGGCAACCTGCGCATCATACATTTTATAAGTCCATTATAATTCTGTTTATCCTCTTTCAATGTTGTATTGTGTAAATTGTGTAAACACAACATCTATTGCACGTTGTCTGTCTTGGGAAAGAGATCCCTCCTCTGTTGCTCTCCCTGAGGTTTCTTCCCATTTTTTCTCCCTGTTAAAGGGTTGTTTTTTGGGGGGGGGGGTTGTTCCTTATCCAACGAGAGGGTCTAAGGACAGGATGTTGTGTTGCTGTTGAGCCCACTGAGGCACATTTGTAATTTGTGATATTGGGCTATACAAATAAAATTGACTTGACTTGACTTGACTTCTATCAGCCCATCTTTTTTCCCCCTGACCGTCATGATGTCATCAGACACTTATTTACATACAGCCAATCAGCTCAAACCATAAAAATATGAAACCCCGCCCACCCTTGCTTTTACTCTATCTTTTACTCATGAGATCTTGATATGCGACAGGTTTGTGTGGTTCGTCACGACAAATATTTGCACAGCATTTATCATTTCTTCTAAGTTGCTAAACGAAAAAAATTCCCAGACCAGTTCTTATCTTACAGAAGAGAATGCTATTGTTCACCTTTACAACTGGCGATTGTGGTTGAGTTTTACATATTAAGAATAAAAAAAAGACAACAAAAGAAAGTGTCTATTATTTGTTCATATCAGGGTGGAAGAGATTCAATGGTGGAGTTATACATGATTAATTATCGCTGTCTTTATGTATGCTGTGGAGTTAGAAAACAACGAGACAGGAGACGTGAGAGTAGACGTAGTCGAGGTAGTTTACTAGCTCCAACTTTGCATGTCATACATTCGACAACGACAATGAACTGTGTACCGGAAGCGGAAGTGCCTTATCTGACCCCTCGCCTCTTCCCTTAAAGGTACACCGTCCTCTTAGGTGAATGTCTCTAGTTATATAGATGTGGGTCACCACAATTCTGACTGAGAAAGGTATAAGATAAAGTAAGCTAAGCAACATGCAAGATCTGAAATCCAACAGAAAAGATAGATAAAAAATGCAGCATAACTTGATCTTGCCAAATAGTGAGCCCACATCGAGGCATGAAAACTGTTAGAACTGGTTTATTAATTATAAATGTTTACAACATAATTAATAACATAGTTATGAACCATTTATGAATCCTTTATAAGGGTAGTCTTATTGTAAAGTGGTACCATATTTTGCAATTGCTACAACCCATAGCACACATTTATGCATCGTTCTGTCCTTTCAAGAGACGGGGCAAAGATCTTGGTAAGAGGCAAATGTTTCTCTTTTTGTTCATATGATGATTTGTATTTGTATCACCGTATTGACAGAACCTTTCCCTCATTCTCAGTTCACTGAATCATTTTGAGGACAGTCCAAATCATGTGAACAATTAGCCTGGTGTGATCTGCCATGCCCATAACTGTACACAGAGTTCAGGTAATTCTATAATGTTTTAGCACTCTCCCTGACCTCATGCTTTAGTAACATTGTGGCGATACAAAATTGACGATAGATTCACCAGGGGCTGCTGCTCCTTTAAGGCAGACGCTCAGAGTGCTGACGTAGGCACTGCTTAGCGTTTTCCCAGGAAGTGGAGCCATGTTTGCAGCAGCCTAGCGGTTAGCTGGTTGCCACGAGAGATTGTGCTGTATCGGTGTCGTTTTGTGTGGCGAGTAAACGGAATTGACTCGACTCGATCTCTCCGTCTCCTCATTCCTGCGCTCCCACATTGGTGACCCCGCACGAAGACAACGAACAGACCCAAAGCGATGACGACACCGCTCCGGCTCCGAGTGATGCTAACGGCATGGCTCATGTTAGCGCTAGCATCTCAGCAGCGACGGTGAAGTTGCCCGAGTTTTGGCAGCACAGTCCCCGGCCATGGTTTCAGCACACTGAAGCCCAGTTCGAGCTGGGAGGAATAACGCGGGACGTTACGAGGTATTTCCATGTGGTGGCGGCATTGGATGCCCAGACGACGGCCCGAGCTATGGGGCTACTGGAAGCCCCCCCGGCTGTGGGAAGATACGGTGCACTCAAGGCATAGGAGATGGAGAAGGCGGATCGCTTGTTGTCACTCAACGGACTCGGCGATAGCAAACCTTCTGAGCTGCTGGAGAAGATGTTGGCCGCTTTGGGCTCGGCGGATCCCTCCTTCATTTTCACCCATATTTTTCTACGGCAGCTCCCAGCGCCTGTGCGCACAGCGCTAGCCAGCTCCCCCCTCTCCTCCACCAAAGACTACCGCGCTCTGGGTGCGGAAGCGGACAGGATTTTCATCGCCAACCGGCAACAGTTCGTTCATGCGATGCCCCCCCCCCCCAGACCTCGTCCCCGCCGCTGGAGGACGCAGCGGGCACCGCGGCTGCGGTGGCTGCCCGCCGCCAGGGTGACAGCGGGCTGTGTTATTACCACAACAGGTTTGGTGCCAGGGCCAAGCAGTGTCGCCCGCCATGCAGCTTCAGGGAAACGCCAGGGCCGACGCTCAATAGCAGCTATGAGCGCAGCTGTGAGCGCCGGGGAGAACAGCAGGCTGTTGTTTATCAACGACGCCTTATCTGGCCGGCGGCTGTTGGTCGATTCGGGCGCTCAGCGTAGCATCCTGCCTGCATCGGCCGCGGACACCATGGCCGGCGGACAAGCCCCCCCGATGCATGCCGAGAACGGCACGCCCATACGTACCAACTGCCCCAGGTATGTGGAGGTGTGTTTCGGCGGGCGGCGTTTCGGCTGGGACTTCGTTATGGCCGCAGTGTCGGTTTCCCTTCTGGGCGCGGACTTCCTGTGCGCCCTCAGGCTGCTGGTGGATGTTACGAACTGTCGCTTGATCGATGCTGTCTCTTTTCCTACATACCCGTACACACTGGGAGGTGCAGGGACGCTCAGCCTGTCAAACATGCTCGCTGCCGGAGATACGTATTAACGACTGACTGCTCGCAGAGTTCCCTTACCTCACCACACCCACGTTCTCGTCAGCGGTGGCCAAGCATGGTATGGAGCACCAAATTCCCACCGACGGCCCCCGGTCTACGCACGTGCTCGGCGCCTAGACTCTGCTAAGCTCGCGATCGCCAGGGAGGAGTTTGCCCCCATGGAACGCCTCGGCATCGTGCGCAGCTCGGACAGCCCGTGGGCCTCCCCCCTGCGCATGGTTTCTAAGGCTGTTGGCGGTTGGCGCCCCTGCGGCGATTTTCGTCGCATGAACAACGCCACAACCCCTGACCGGTACCCCGTCCCGCACATACAGGACTTCTCCGCCCACCTGGCGGGGACCACCATCTTTTCCAAAGTAGATTTGGTGTGGGGCTACCACCAGGTACCGGTCCACCCTCGGGACGTGCCCAAGACAGCGGTCATAACGCCATTTGGACTCTTCGAGTTCCCGCGGATGCCCTTCGGTCTCAAGGGGGTAGCGCAGACGTTCTTGTTTGTTTACTTGGATGACGTTCTCATGGCCAGCGCACCTGCGGAGGAGCACCTGACGCAGCTCCGGCAGTTGTTCGAGCGGCTCAGTGCGCATGGACTTATAGTCAACCCAGCCAAGTGGCAGTTTGGCCTGTCGTCCATCGACTTCCTCGGCCACCGCGTCTCCCCGCAGGGAGCCGTTCCGCTTCCTGCCAGAGTGGACGTCGTCGCCAGTTTTCCACGCCCCCGCACTGTGAAGTCCCTGCAGGAGTTCCTGGGCATGGTGAACTTTTATAACAGGTTCATTCCCCGCGTAGCTCACCGCATGCAGCCCTTGTACGAGGCCCTGCGGGTCAAGGAAGCCAAGGGCGAGGTAGAATGGTCCCCGGGGATGGACGAAGCTTTGGACGACGCCAAGGCTGCGCTGGCCAATGCCGTTTTGCTGGTGCACCCATCCCCCACTGCCCTGATTGCCCTCACGACCGACGCCTCTGACTATGCGGTCGGGGCGGTGTGCGAGCAGTGGGTGGGTGGCGCCTGGCAGCCCCTTGCCTTCTTTAGCAGACAGCTTAAACGAGCGGAAGTACAGCACTTTCGACTGGGAGATCCTAGGTCTCTTCCTCGCCACCCGACACTTCAGGTTCCTTTTGGAAGGTCGCCGTTTCACTGCCTTTGTCGACCACAAGCTGCTGACATTTGCCATGGCCAAGACCTTCGAGCTATGGTCCGGGCGCCAACAGCGTCAGCTCTCTGCCATCTTGGAGTTTACCACGGACATCCAGCACATGGCTGGCAAGGACAACTTGGTCGCTGACTATCTCTCCCAGGCGGTGGCAGGGTCCGTTCACTTGGGTTTCGATTACGCTGCCATGGCTGCAGACCAAGTCGCTGACGTGGACATCCAGGCCTATCGGGACGGCCGCTACGGGGCTGCGGTTGGAGGATGTGGTGTTTGACACTCTCCAACACCACGCTCCTCTGCGACGTTTCCACAGGCCAGCCCCTCCCCATGGTTCCCACCGGCTGGCGGTGCCGTGTTTTTGACGATATCCATGGCCTTTCCCACCCAGGTGTGAAGGCGTTCACTAAGCTGGTGGGGACCAAGTTCGTCTGGCCCGGTCTCAGGAAGGACGTCAAGGCCTGGGCTGACTCCTGCGTGGCGTGCCAGCGTTCCAAAGTACACTGTCATACCAAAGCCCCCTTGGCGCCATTCCTGGTGCCCGAGAGGTGTTTTGACCATGTGAATGTGGACCTGGTGGGCCCCCTGCCCCCCTCCCACGGGTTCACTCACCTTCTCACCATGGTGGACAGGACCACCAGGTGGCTGGAAGCTGTTCCCCTGTCTTCGACCACGTCTACTGAGGTGGCTCGGGCGTTCATCGGGTCCTGGGTGGCCCGTTTTGGCACGCCGGCTGACCTCACCTCCGACAGGGGCCTGCAGTTCACGTCCGACCTCTGGACTGCAGTCACGGATGGGCTGGGGGTGAAGCTCCACCGCACCACAACGTACAACCCGCAGGGCAACGGACTTTGTGAGCGGTTTCATCGGTCTATGAAGACTGCTCTTCATGCCAGCCTCACGGACAGCAACTGGGTCGATCGCCTCCTGTGGGTCATGCTCGGCCTTCGCTCCGCCCCCAAGGAAGACCTCCAACCCTCGTCTGCCGAGCTGGTTTACGGCCAGCTGCTGTGTGTCCCGGGTGAGTTTCTCCCGGACGCCGTGACCCCTGGTCTGCAGCTTCTTATCGGGCTGTGGCCCGGGACGGTGCCAACGCTTTCGCTCCGATCCCTACATCTCACCACTGCCTCCCTCAGTCCTACATCCCCAAGAATCTGCTGTCGGCCAGGTACGTCTTCATCCGCCACGACAGCCACCGTACCCCCCTTCAGCCCCCCTACGACAGGCCCTTTCGTGTCCTGGAAGCGGGGCCTAAGAACTTTGTGGTGGACATGGTGGGGCAAGCCAGAGCGGGTCTCGGTGGACTGTCTCAAGCCTGCCCATTTGGACCTGGGTGGGCCGGTCGAACTGGCCCTGCCGTCGCGGCGTGGACGCCCCCCTTCTCGGGCCCCCAGCCCAGCCTCAGCTCCTGCCCAGGCTCCGACTCTGTCCCTTGCCCCCGCCCCTATACCCATTCAGCGCAGCCGTTTTGGCCGCCTGGTCCGCCCCCCGAGACGTTGACTGTTTCACTGGGGACTGTTCACCTGTTGGCTGTTTGGGTTTCACTGAGTACTGATGTGTTACATTACTGTTATGTATTTTGTTGTGATGGTGAATTTTGGGGGGGCCTGTGTGGTGATACACAATTGTCGATAGATTCACCAGGGGCTGCTGCTCCTTTATGGCAGACGTTCAGAGTGCTGACGTAGGCACTGCTTAGAGTTTTCCAGGAAGTGGAGCCATGTTTTCAGCTTGCCACAAGAGATTGTGCTGTATCGGTGTTGTTTTGTGTGGCGAGTAAACGGAATTGACTCGACTCGATCTCTCCGTCTCCTCATTCCTGCACTCCCACGCCATAATGATTGTACATTCACCCACAAACAAGCCATTTACAAGTTCATCAGATTTCGAACATAGAGTCTACTTGCATCTTAACATTTGTCAATTTTAAAATCTTAGTTCTTCTGTCTGTTACTGGTCCTTCCCTTCAAAGAGGCAGCCTGACTGCAATGAATATGAACAAACAACACATGGATTTAGCAGGACATCAGTCTACTTTGAATAGGATGGCAAAGTACAGAATTAGCAAGACTCCCTGTATTGATTGTTGAGTTGTTATACTGTATGTGATGTTGTCGATGGGGTACTTTCATGCACGCAAGCTCAGGCTGGAGGCAGACGTCAAGGAAAGTTTAAACGTAGGATAAACAGACAAAGCAGGGTGGCAATGACAGAGGTGATTAAAGTGGGCAGGACTTATTCTATTTCTGTCTCCCTATCAGTCCTTTCTACATTTGAGGTACTGGTTCACTGGAGTAGAAAGGTGAGTGTTCTCTAGTTTCTGTCATCATTTACAATCCTCAGATTCCTCATACTGTCTTCCTGGTCTGCTTTTTTGGGAAGCAACATGTAAGTTATGCTGGTTGAGTTCTGAATGCACGTGTCGTTGTTCATAATAATAATAATAATTAATAATAATTACATTTATATAGCTGTTTTCTAGACACCCAAAACGCTTCACATTGAAGGGGGAAACTCACCTGAACCACCACCAATGTGTAACACCCACCTGGGTGATGCACGGCAGCCATTTTGCACCAGAACGCTCACCACACGTCAGCTTGCGGTGGAGAGGGAGGAATCATTGAGCCAATTACATGGGGGGATGATTAGGTGGCCAGATGAGAGACAGCCAGATTGGGAATTTTGCCAGGTCACTGGGGAACCCACTACTCTTTGTGATAAGTGCCATGGGATCTTTAATGACCACAGTGAGTCAGGACCTCAGTTTAACATCTCATCTAAAGGACGGCATCTCCTACAGCACAGTGTCCCCGTCACTGCACTGGGGCATTGGGATTTGATATTTGTTGTTTTTTATTGAGTGTAAAAGCTACCAACTTGTGTACAAGAAATGCTATTCTCAGGCAAACTGTTAGACCTGCTACTCCCCCTGCTATCTTTTTCTGGAACAACATGTTTGACAATATTCAGTGGAAATGGTCATGGTTATTGCCAAAGAAATATTTATTAACTAACAAAGTTAAGGAAGGGCCTTTTAAGATAATGCCCCGTTGTTACCCTGTTAAAATTTACTTTTCCAGATATAAGACTGACATTGATCCAAGCTGCAGTTTTTGTAGTAATGTTGAAGAATCTTTAATTCATCTTTTTTGGGAATGCACTTAAAGCAATATTTTCTGGACTGATGTAAACAATTGGGTATACAGGAAAATTACTACCATTGATATTAAAAAAGAGCATGGTCTATTTGGAGTAACTAAGAATGATGTTAAGGATACCAATCATCTATTCATGATAAACTTGATTCTTCTTCTTTGCAAACACCGTATTCACACCAGCAAATTTTTAGCCCAAAAACCTAACTTTTTTGTTTTCAGAGCCACATTCCTTCAATATATAGAAACAATTAAATTCAGTAAACATTGTAAAGCCATTAAGACCTACACAATTTATGAAAATGTATTTTTGCCTCCACAACTGTTGAGATGAGACCCCAAGCCATTGTATATTTCTTTTCTTTTTTTTTCTTTTTCTTTCCCTTTATGTGTATGCTTTGTCCTATATATCCTGCTGTTCATCCAATAACTATATTGTATAATTGAATAATAAAAAAAAATGTTGTTTTTATTAGGACCAGAGGGAATACTGCCCCCTACTGGCCCACCAACGCTACTTCTGGCAGCAACTCATTTTCCCAGGATGTCTTCCATCCAAGTACTAGCCAAGCACACACCTGCTTAGCTTCCGTCATTTGGCAGAGCCAGGTACATGATGGTGTGGCTGCCGGCAATGGCATGCGCAACGGTCATGATGGGAGTTTAACTAGGCGAGTCCACACAGCATGTGTTAATACATGATGCTCATTTCCAGTGCTGACTTCTTACTTCAATGTGCAAATTTCTTTGGTATGCCAAAGCAAAACTTCTTTACTGTAACCAAGCGCAAAGCGGAATCTCGCTTCGCTTTCCTTGTGTGGGTTTGATCGCTTGTCTAAAAAATGAACAAGCGAATTTCGTGCCATGTCACAGCAAGCATTTTTGATTACGCCAACGCTGCTAGCAAATTTGTTAGACCTAACAGAAGACAGCTAAGTTACAGTGATAGGTTTTATATATATATATATATATAGAGAGAGAGAGAGAGAGGGAGGGAGGGGTTATAGTTATAGTGATAGGTTTTATATATATATAGAGAGAGAGAGAGAGAGAGGGAGGGGTTATAGTTATAGTGATAGGTTTTATATATATATATATATAGAGAGAGAGAGAGAGAGAGAGAGAGGGAGGGGTTATAGTTATAGTGATAGGTTTTTTATATATATATATAGAGAGAGAGAGAGGGGGGGGGTTATAGTTATAGTGATAGGTGTGGCTGTGTGGAGGAGAGATGCTGGGTATATTGGGAGAAGGATGCTGAATATGGAGCTGCCAGGGAAGAGGGAAAGAGGAAGGCCAAAGCGGAGGTTTATGGATGGGGTGAGAGAGGACATGCGGGTGGCTGGTGTTACAGAGGAAGATGCAGAGGACAGGAAGAGATGGAAACGGTGGCTCCGCTGTGACGACCCCTAATGGGAGCAGCCAATAGTAGTAGTAGTTATAGGGATAGGTGTGTGTGTGTGTGTGTGTGTCTGTGTCTGTGTCTGTGTCTGTGTGTGTGCCCTATGATGGCCTGGCAGCCAGTCCAGGGTGTCTCCCCACCTGCTGCCCAATGACTGCTGGGATAGGCTCCAGCATCCCGCGACCCAAATTCGAACAAGTGGCTTGGATAATGGGTAATGGGTAATGGGTAATGGATGGATAAGTTGTAGTGATGGGTATTCCAGCTCTTCAGTGAGCCAGATCGTTTGGCTCAGCTCAGCAATAAGAGCCAAACGATGTGTGATAAATAATGTAAATACATCAAACACCATTACACATGTGTACTGAACGTTTTATCGTGTCCAGTGAGGGCATTTGGCAGTTCATATTGCTGTTTTCAAATGTAGTTTTAACATGAATCCGGGTATAAATCCAACAGACCTGTCTACTAATCTGCTGTACGACATAAGATTTCAACAAGAGAAGCTGTCACCTGTTTCCGGGTTCGTGACAGCAGGAGCCAGAATGATACTTTAATTGCCTTCTGGGTTGATCCTGACGTATGTTCTTTATCGCCCTTCAACATTGTGTGTGTGTGTGTGTGTGTGTGCGTGTGTGTGTGTGTGTGTGTGTGTATATATGTGTGGGTGTGCGCTAAATGCATCTGACATTCCAGTACCCTGAACAAGAGCCATTGTATTTCTAAACCGAAAGGAGGAAACATCATGAAATTTTCATTAATCTGTATGATGTAGCTTCTAAACACACATCTCCCATCCTTTTAATCCACTAAACTGGGGATTTCAAAAGAGGACTCTTTTTTTTGTTTTGTTCACACATCGAACCAACCCTAAAGCACATGTACACCAGACAGGCATTTGCCCCCGTAGTAGATTTGTCTGGAGATAATTCAAAAATTTTACTTCCACTGTATGGCACTTGACTACAATATGACATGGGGCGCATTGCTTGAATACGTCACTCACTATGTGTGTGCTTTACGATCAGATATACACATCACTCACCATGTGTGTGCTTTACGATCAGATATACACATCACTCACTGTGTGTGTGCTTTACGATCAGATATGCCCGCCGTTCATACAAACGGCGACATGAACAGTGGAACTGTAATCAGCTTCCTGGGCAGTGAGTCAAACAGCATCCACTTTTCTATGAATAGACACAACAGCCACACCTTGAACAGAGATCCAAACCGCCAACTGACGTCAGACACTTTTCAAAGATTACAATCTATAACCTTTAAGAGACAAAATATAATAGCATAATGTTACTGAAAAAGACATTTGTGGAAATTTTGTGATACAGTAATAATATGCCCAAAATGTACAATAACAACATGCAACAGAATATGTTGTATGTAATATAGTCGTCTTTAGGACCGCTGATGCCCTCATGCCTTAGGGGTAACAAACAAGAAATTGTGGGCATGATTCACTGATATGAACCCCTCCATGTTTCCCTCCCAGTCAGTCTTCACTCAGACTCAAATCAGGACTACATCTTGTACTGGGGGTCCACAACATAGTGCAATGGATATGGTGCCCCCGACAAGTGTAACGGATGTGGGTAGGGCATGAAAAGTGACTGAGCAAGGGGTTGTTTTCGCATTTATTTCCTCCTGCAGAAGACAAACACAACACACATGAGTTGCCCTCTGCACATCCACTGGCTCAGCAATGCAAAAACAGCAATGTGAGGAGGAGGTGGGCTACAGAAACTCAGGAGGTACAGAAAGGTGATGTGCAGTAAGGTGATTTCCACAGGAATCATCATTGAAAATAACAGTAACTAACAATTACTCAATAAGATGAAATTCACAAATACTAATGGGAAATAAGAATGATTAAAGTGCATTTTTAACTCTGTTACACAAGCACTAATGCCCCAGAGAACAACACGCTTACAACACAAATATCTCAAGCAAATGGTAACCAACATTTATCTAGATCGGGGGCACAGACAACTAAAATACCTCCCAACACAGACTTTTTTAAGCGCTGCAACCCCAAAATCAACATGTATCTCCAACAGACAGACAGAAACAAGCACTCCACTCACAACTCATTTAACTGAGCATCAAGGAATAATGTCAGCCCAGAAGCTGAAAATAAATACAAATTTAAAAGTGGGTGGAATGAGTCAAAACATAGCCTTTAGCCTGGATGGAAATACTGGAATTGATATCACTGAGGCCTCTGGCTCAACCGGTTTTTCAGACTATCAGATGACATGCACGTTGCCTTCAGAATCATCTGCGATCACACTTAGGGATCTGAATGTGCCTTATCTGGAAGACTGAATACCCCACAGACACCAGCGAAAGCATTTGTTGGATCTGGTACATCACCAGAGGAAAATACCAAATCAGCATCGACAAATTCTTCCACTACACTATTCGATTTCACTTCTCTCCCACAACACTCAACAAGGGAAAGCACCTCAACGACAAGTAATATCCCTCCAGCGTCAGCAATTACAGCCCAGACGCGCCCATCTATGACAGCGGTGAATAACCGTGTGCCGTGGAGAGCCATGTATATGCAGGTTTTCATTCTCCCTCTTTTGTTGAAGGGTTGCTAATCAGTGAAATCACCTGGTGTGGAGTCCGGCTGGAATGAAAACCTGCATACACATGGCTCTCCATGGCACATGGTTATCCACCCCTGATCTATGAACGTAATGCAAACTACACACAGAAATTCTGTACCTAATAAGACTATGAACGTTGTGTCAGCTGCACCCAAGGATTTAAATGAAATATTTAAAAACTTTAGTAGATCAATTATAGCAGGGACTTCAGGTGCAGACAAGCTGTTTTACCAGCAGCATAAATAACCGGTTCATCTACTAACAGGACAGGGTGAACTGCAAAAATAAATGTAATTGCTGCATCCATTACAGGTTCAACTATTTCCCAAACCTCTGCAACAACATAATCATCAGACTCAACTTCTGGTGATTCTTCCATCACACGTTCTGTACTCACGACAGCTCCTATTCAATCAACTACGTACATGTAATAAAAATATACTGAACTTGGTGCAAACTGAACTACTACTACTACTTTCAGCTGCTCCCATTAGGGGTCGCCACAGCGGATCATCCGTTTCCATTTCTTCCTGTTTTCTGCATCTTCCTCTGTCACACCAGCCACCTGCATGTCCTCCCTCACCACATCCAGAAACCTCCTCTTTGGCCTTCCTCTTTTCCTCTTTCCTGGCAGCTCCATAATCAGCATCCTCACCTGACAGTGAGGGGACGTAGCGTGTGGGAGGTTCACACTATTCCCCTCAGTCCAACCAGAGGAGGCGCTAGTGCGGCGACAAGGACACGTATATCCACATCCGGCTTCCCACCCGCAGACATGGCCAATTTTGTCTGTAGAGACGCCCGACCAAGCCGGAGCTAACATGGGGATTCGAGCCGGCGATCCCTGTGTTGGTAGGCAACGGAATAGACCGCTACACTACCCGGACGCCCCACCTTTTACGAATATTTTTGAAAATTTGATCAGTCCGAGTTTTCACAGTTAAAGTGCCGAGTCATACCTTATCCATTCATCAGGAAGCTCAAGTGCAAAGATCACCAGGATACCTTCTGCCTCAACACAATTACAGCTTTAGGCCTCAACACAGCACCACAGATTAACCTCCCTCAACAAATGACTTCCGCCACCATAACGAGGACCTAATAGTGTTGGCTACTGAACTGACGCAAACTACACCACCCATGGGCACTGAGTTCACTAAAACATCAACACAAACTAGACAACTAGACAAATAAACCTAATCACATCCTTAATACGTAGTTCACTGCCCGTAGCAACAGTATCGACTACAAAACCAGCACAAACTACAGCACCCATGGCAGTAGTATCCATGGCAACTCCAACAAATGCTACACCAATTTTTTGACAGAATCAACTACAATATTAACGCAAGCTGCAGCGTCTATGGCAACTGGTTTGACCACAGCACAGTGAGAGAGAAAAATAGCATCTACAACAAATTACGCTACAACAGCAGCCAAAACAAAAACATCAATAACACCGAAATCCAACACAATAATACAAACTGTAGGATCAGTAGCAACAGTCACAACTACAGCCACTACAGCATCAAAAAACAAAACATCTGTAGAAAGAGTGTTTACCATACTACTATTACTACATCAATTCTCTACATCATCTACTCAGATTACTTCACAACCCTTCCTCCTCTCCTGCTGCCTCTGGACACGCCTTCCCCCTCTCCTTCTCCTTCGCCCAACAGTAGCATAGTTTCAACCGGCCCTAGGCTGGCCAACAGTACCGGTGGTGGTTGTTGGTAACCCAGGTCTCGGCTGACCCGGTATGGAAATCTGATTTATGATTCGCATATTTGATTTGGTATAGGTTTTACGCCGGATGCCCTTCCTGACGCAACCCTCCCCATTTATCCGGGCTTGGGACCGGCACTAGGAATGCACTGGCCGTTGCATCCTCAGTGGCTAGGGAGTGTTCACCATAACATCACTAAAAAATAGTGTATCCACGACAGCAGGAGCTATGCCGACATCTACACACAACAGTGCACGTGTATTGACAGAGCTTACTACGTATACCACTGACAAAACGCATGGGGCCTATTACAATTTTTTGACTAATTTTTATTTTTTTGCATGATGCTGGTCGCATGGCTCGGGTCCTGGGCTATTCTGGTGGCGTCTGGACACTGCTTGGCATCCTCTTCATCATGTTCTTCATATATTTTATAATTCCATTATGGTTCTGTTGCCCTCTATCAACGTTGTATTGTGTAAATTGTGTTAAACACAACATCCATTGCACGTTGTCCATCTTGGGAGAGAGATCCCTCCTCTGTTGCTCTCCCTGAGGTTTCCTCCTATTTTTTCCCCCTGTGAAAAGGTTTTTTTTAGGGAGCTGTTCCTTATCCAATGCGAGGGTCTAAGGACAGGATGTTGTGTTGCTGTAAAGCCCACTGAGGCAAATTTGTAATTTGTGATATTGGGCTGTACAAATAAAACTGACTTGAGTTGACAGTACAATCCATATTAACATTACCGCAATATGCAACTTACAGAGGAAAAGCTTCCACCACTACACCAATACAGACAGCAGTAACCATGGCAACGACCAGATACTGAAAGCAAAGGCTCACATACTTTTGTCACTCACAGATATGTAATATTGGATCATTTTCCTCAATTAATAAATGACCAAGTATAATATGTTTTGTCTCATTTGTTTAATTGGGTTCTCTTTGTCTACTTTTAGGACTTGTGTGAAAATCTGATGATGTTTTACATCATATTTATGCAGCAATATAGAAAATTCTAAAGGGTTCACAAACTTTCAAGCAGAGTTGGTTCATGAATTCAAGCAAACTACTACCACAGAGTTAAATAAGATTTTGACACAATTTTAAAAAAAACCCCCAAAAAAAAAACACAGACCCAATCACATCACCAACACAACGTTCACTGCCTGTAGAGACAGTATCAGTCACAACACCAGCTTTGGTGTCGACATCAAAATGCTTCACAGCCACAACACAAACTACAGCGCCTGTGGAGACAGTATGCAATGAAAGTCCAACAGAATCCACAGCATTTTCCACCAAATCAACTGAGTTTGGCCACAATGGACGGAGAAACAATAGTGTCAACAACAGGTTGCACTTTATTGGCAGGAGGGTTACAGAATGGAAGCATCCACTGAGACTCCCTCTTGGGCTGCCGTTGAAAAGAGTGATGTCAAAAACAGCTCTCTTCCAGCACTCTTTTTCCCAGCACCCAGATGCCCTGCAAGTACTAAGGTGGATAACTTAATAATTTTGAATTGCTTGAAAATATGGCAGCAAATTAAGAAGGGCTGCGGTTTACCAGACACTTCTATTCATACCCCAGTATATCACAACCATGCACCCCCCCCATCCCCCTCAGATGCATCTTTCGACAGTCGGAGGCGAAAAGGTTTAGTCACTTTGGAATATTTATATGCATATTAACAAGTAATTTGCATCATTTACTCAGTCAAAAAACAAGTTCTCTCTTCCCACAACCCATTTCTTCCGATACTTAGATTAAGAATTATGTTTGTCAGTGTGTGCCCGATTTTGAGTCTGCCCCTGAAGAACGAATGATTTATAAGCTTTTGCTGGGCCCACCTGAATCCAAAAAATTTGCCTCAGATTTTGTGAATATATTTTCTGAACAACTGAATTATGCCACATGCGCTCTGAAAAATGCCTGGGAGGAGGAACTGGGTACACAGATTGGGGATGATGTTTGGGAGGAGGGCCTTGACAGGACCCGATCTTGTTCTATTAATGCTAGGCATCAATTAATCCAATTCAAGGTGATGCACAGGCCTCATTATTCAAAAACTAAGTTGCACGGAATCTCTCCTAACATTTCCTCTCTATGTGATCTGCAGAAGGCTCTCTGACCCACCTTTTCTGGACATGCCCAAAACTGGATCATTTTTGGTGTGACATACTCAAGTGGTTCTCTGACATGTGTGTTTGAAGCTGATCCAGAGATTACACTATTTGGGTTTTCTCTTTCTCTACTAAACCGCACAGTGTCTCTGTGCAAAGCACTATTATGTATGCAATGGTAATCGCAAAGGAAGTAATTTTAAGACTCTGGAAGTCAGATGCTGTGCCTGGTTAACTGAGCTCACTGGTATATTACATATGGAGAAAGTTCGATATGGCATGATGGCCAAGCTTCATACATTTTCTGATATATGGCAGCCATTTCTGGATCACATTGCTCAATACGATACTGACCCTGACCAGCAACAAAATGTGCTGTCCACCTCTCTGAGTGCTAAGACGTGTTGTGCTAGTGATGCAGCAGTGTAATTCATTATTCTCCTTAAATTTTTGTCCTTTGTTTCTAATTCGTTTGTTTTTGTTTTTGTTTTTTGTTTTGTTTTTTTATATGGGTTTCTGTTTCCTGTACTGTACAGTGGAAAATACGAATAAAAATATTGTAAAAAATAAATAAATAATCCATCCATCCATCCATCCATTCGCTTATCCTGCTCTCAGGGATGCTGGAGCCTATCCCAGCAGTCATTGGGCGGCAGGTGGGGAGACACCCTGGACAGGCCATCACAGGGCTGACACACACACACACACACACACACACACACACACACACACACACACACACACACACACACACACACACATACCTACGGACAATTTAGTACAGCCGATTCACCTGACCTGCATGTCCTTGGACTGTGGGAGGTAACTGGAGCCCCCGGAGGAAACCCATACAGACACAGGAAGAACATGCAAACTCCACATAGAGGACGACCCGGGATGACCCACCAAGGTTGGACTACCCAGGGGCTCGAACCCAGGACCTTCTTGCTGTGAGGCAACCGCACTAACCACTATGCCACCCAAACACACACACACACACACACACACACACACACACACACACACACACACACACACACACACACACACACACACACACACACACACACACACACACACACACACACACACACACACACACACAACAAGGTACTTAATATCACTGCTTGTGGGAATTTGAGGATATTAAAAATTTTCGGAGCTCGTGATACGCTATATCGCTCAAATTACCTCCTAAACTGTCCTAAACTGTGTATGCTAAGCATTTATCCAGACAACTGCTCTCTTTCCAATGGAGAAAGAAAAATGGGTGATCTATATGTCTACTACAAGCCAGATGCTCGATTGCCATGTGCTGGTTGCCGCTTTCTTGACCTTCTGGTTGAAAAACTTAACATCAAATTTGGCTCTTGGGAAACTCACTTAGCATAAAGTTAGGAAGAAAGTGTCTGGGTTTTACAACATCTGGGAGATGTTTTTGGAATTTGTTAAAAATGGTGACATTGAAAAAGCATTGGAAGTGTGAAGTTATGGCGAAATTAACTATTATAACTATCTATAAAATAGCTATTTATTGTGAGGAATGTGTGCTGTACGCCGTTTTATGTTCATGATCGTATTCTTGCTTTATTTTTTATTCATTGATTTATTTACTGACTTTTCTTTTCCCTGTAAATCTTTGTCCTTTTTAACCTGATTTGGCTATTTATTTGTTTTATTTTATATACTGCCATATGTTCAATTTATAAAGCCAATAAAGATATGCTTAAAAAACAACAACAGATTACAACACAACAGCAGCTAAATGAAAAGTGTCAGTAACGACACGAGCTACATTATCTTCAGTTACATAGTCTACCACAGTGTTGTAGTACTCGAGTCCAGGACCGGACTCGAGTCCTGATTTTCAGGACTCGTGACTCGACCACTGATGACTCGGACTTGGATTCGGACTCGAACACTGGGGACTCGAGACTCAACTCGGACTCGAGGTTTGGTGACAAGACTACAACACTGGTGTGTGTGCACATGCTTCTGAGTGCATTTGTTTGGCTGTTGTGTCATAAAGTCAATAAACTCCCTTTGAAATGGTGACGGCTGTGTCATTTTGTTTAATGTAGACCTTCTTTATTTGTATGTCAGCTTTTTTACGGTGCCAGAGTCGAGCACTGGAGCCCATCTTGGAACTCGACTCAGACTCAAACTTAATGACTCGGACTCGGACTCAGGGAATGGGGACGTGACTCGGACTCTTCTTTGGGGACTCGGACTCGGAGTCAGACTTGAATGCTGGGGACTCGAGACTCGACTTGGAGTTTAGTGACTCGACTACAACACTGGTCTACCACAACACCACTACAAAGTAGTGTCTCTCCACAAACAGTATCTATCCTGACATCTACACACAACATAGCATCTTTTGCAACAGAGTGTACTACACCACCTACACAAGTCACAGGACCTGTAACAACACACCCCATTTCAACCCCACTATGAACTACATCTGGAACGAAAGCTTCCTCAACAAACCTGACACCAGATAAACAAATCAAATCTGCCACAACACCATTACACAGCAGTAACCATGGCAACAGCGTCACCATCCACACAAGTCACTGCGATTGCAACAACACAGAAAACTTCAACACAAATTGCAGCCTCTGTAACAAGAAAGTCAGTCCCTATCACCTGCACAAAGTTCAGAATCTGTCGAGAAAATGCTGTACACAGTGCCACAACAAGTGACAAATAACACAACACCAACACAAACTCCACCTTCTGTGGCAACAGTTTTAACCACAAAAAGAATAAACTACAGCACCTGTGGCAACATTATCTCTGGCAACTCCAACACAATCAGCTGCATCTTCCATAGAATCATGCACAATACGAGTGCAAATCGACCACAACACATGGAGAAACAATAGCATCTGCAACAAATTACTCCAAAACAGTGACCAAAGGGAATGCATCAGTTTCAACACAGTTCAACACTATGCCAATAAACCTACAAAATCTGTATTAACAGCTGCTGCCACAATAACAACACAAAATACAACAACTGTAGCAACAAATGCTACAGTGCCACTACAAAATAGTGCATCCATGACAGCAGGGCCTGTTCCAGCATCTATACACAACACTGCATCTAGTATATCAATAACTCCACAAACAATAGCAACAGGGTCAGTTACAACATATTCCAACACAACCGCACAAGCTACCGAAACTGTAGAAAACACAGCACCTCTACAAAATGATGTTTCTATGACAACAGAATCTATCCCAACAACTACACCCAAAACAATAGAAATCACAATAGAAATGCCATCAAAACGACCCCTCCAGATCCAGAACAGCTCAGTCTGCTTTAACACCGATTCAGACTACATCATACACAGAAATTGAATCCACCAAAACAACACTACCTGTAATGATGAATTCTGCCACACCCCCAGAACAAACTACTACAGTATCAAAAGCAACAGAATCAAGTCGGCAATGGCGCAAACTACAGAGGCTATAGTAAAAGTATCTTCATCAAACCCAGCAGAAACTACAACTAACACTATGTCTTCCTTAACATCAGCAATAAGGAAACCATTTCTTACACCTGTTGAAAATAATCCCAATATTGCAAGAGCGGAGGTAACCTCAATGCCTGTAGCAACAAATACAACTTACGCTCTAAGCCCTGAAGGTCGTCGTTAAAGAGCTTCCAAATCATAATAGTTGAGCAGCGAACACGTCAGCTCAAAACAGTGAAGCTCCAGTAAGCACTGTGACTACAATTCATGCATCTGTTGCTCCTCTTTCGCCAACTGTAAAGCACACTTGCAGCAGTGGCTGTCAGCTTACTTTCTACTCCTGAATTAGTGTGAAACCACCTCAGTTTCTATCCACAAACCTTCACATGCAAATTTTCACCATGTGACAAACAAAGGCATATGTTGTCACTGAAACACTTCTCCAGAGCCGAGATCCTCTTCCTCTGATGTATCAACCCTTGCACCTACCTTGGTCAATACAACGGGAAAGCCAGTCAAGTCTACTTTGGTTCCATTGCCATGGGGAACTATTGTGTTTTTCAGACATACCCTCAAACTTGCTGTGATCAGGCCCATTGTCTTGGCTTATCCAACAGTGATTTGCATGGCAATTTCTATGTCGACAGGCAATGACTCAAGCTTGGTTGCTAAGTCCTTAAATACAGCAAACACTGGTACTTCTCCTTCCTATGCCCCCAAAAGCATTCAGCCACTAATTGGAAAATGAGGTTCTGAAAGAGTCAGGGGGAACTCCATATGTGCAGCTGAAGTTAAATGGGGAATCTAGTAACTCTGCCCTTTCAATTCACTCACCACAAAGCAAATCAGCTGGCTGAAAATGTCACAAAGGAGGTAATCAGAATCCGAATCAGAATCAGATTTATTGCCAGGTAGTTCAAGAGCATGCAAGGATTTTTTTCTTGGTATGTTGGTGCAAGAGGGAAAAGTTAGCAGTGAGCAGTAAAGACAAAAGTTAAAAGAATAACAATATATTCAAGACAAAATTAAATAAACATGCAAAAAAATGCAATAATGGGGACACTGGGAATATGGCAAGTACTCTATTTAAAAAATGTTAAATGAGAATTTTAAACAAGAAGTGATTTACAGAACAAGAAGTTATTTGTTGCATACGAGTTATTTACAGGGTAGTGTGGGCTTTATGCAGTGTCCGTGTACAGAGGGTATGGTAGGGCAGATAGATATATTGCACTGTGTTTGTGCATGTGAGTGTGTGTGCATGTATGTAGGTGTATGTCATGTCAAGGTGTGGCGAGAGGGTCAAAAGGAGTGGGTGGGGGGCAGTGTCAGTATCTGTGGGTGTCTGGGGGCTTGTTGGAAAGGTGTACTGCTGTAGGGAAGAAGCTGTTCTTGTGGTTCGAGGTTCTGGTCTTTATAGACCTTAGTCTCTTGCCAGAGGGGAGTGTTTTGAAGAGACCATGGCCTGGGTGGGAAGCATCGGACATGGTTTTTCTTGCTCACCTCAGTGTCCCTGAGGCATATGGGTCATGAAGGAATGGTAAGTTGCAGCCAATCACCCTCTCAGCAGAGTGAATGATACACTGCAGTCTGCCCTTGTCCTTGGCAGTGACAGCAGCGTACCAGATAGTGATGGAGGAGGTGAGGATGGACTCAATGATAACAGTGCAAAAGTGCACCATCATTGGCTTTGGCAAGTTGAACTTCTTCAGCTGCCGCAGGAAGTACAACTTCTGCTGTGCCTACTTGGTGAGGGAGTTAATGTTCAGTTCCCACTTGAGGTCCTGGGTGATGATGGTGACCAGGAAGCAGGAGGATTCCACGGTGTCAACTGGGGAGCCACACAGGGTGATGGGGGCAGGTGGGGCAGGGTTCCTTCTAAAGTCCACAACTCTCTCCACTGTCTTTAGAGCACTGAGCTCCAAGTTGGTTTTTAGCCGCACAAGGACAACAGATGATCAGTCTCCTACCTGTAGATGTCCTCACAACAGGTTTAGAGAGTTTTAATTCCTGCGTGCATTTATTCTGCCTGTAATTATTCATTTTTCAAATCTAGAGCCATTGTGGGTAGTTGTTTATAGGAAGTATAAATCTATTGTTATAGGCGTCTGGGTGGCGTGGCGGTCTATTCCGTTGCCTACCAACACGGGGCTCACTGGTTGGAATCCCCATGTTACCTCCGGCTTGGTCGGGCATCCCTACAGACACAATTGGTCTGCGGGGTGGGAAGCTGGATGTGGGTATGTGTCCTGGTCTATGCACTAGCGCCTCCTCTGGTCGGTCAGGGCGCTGTTCGGAGGGGAGGGGAAACTGGGGGGCATAGCGTGATCCTCCCATGTGCTATGTCCCCCTGGTGAAACTCCTCACTGTCAGGTGAAAAGAAGCACCTGGTGACTCCACATGTATTGGAAGAGGCATGTGGTATAATGCAGCCCTCCCTGGATTGGCAGAGGGGGTGGAGCAGTGATTGGGATGGTTCAGAAGAGTAAGGTAATTGGCTGGATACAATTGGGGAGAAAAAGGGGGGAAATTTAAAAAAAAAACTATTGTTATGATAGAGAGAGTGTATGTATGTTCCTGCTATGTCCTGTTAACAGATTGGCCACACTTTCAAAACAAGATACCCAGAATCGTTCATACACAGCACAGTAAATAGATTATGGTAAATTATCATTTCAGAACCAAACACACAACTTGTCTGATACTAAACACTTCTTTTTTTTTCGCTTTTAAAAAATTTCCCCCCTTTTTCTCCCCAATTGTATCCGGCCAATTACCCCACTCTTCTGCACCTTCTCGGTCGCTGCTCCACAACCTCTGGCAATCCGGGGAGGGCTGTAAATGCATTGGAGGATCACGCTATCCCCTCCCCAGTTCCTCCTCCCCCCCTGGACAGGCGCCCCGACCGACCAGAGGAGGCGCTAGTGCAGCGACCAGGACACATACCCACATCCGGCTTCCATCCCGCAGACACGGCCAATTGTGACTGTAGGGACGCCCGACCAAGCCGGAGGCAACGCGGGGATTCAAACCAGGATCCCCATGTTGGTAGGCAACGGAATAGACCGCTCTGGACGCCCATACTTAACACTTCTTATGTCAATGTATTTTCCTGTATTGTTTTTGTAGCAGGAATGACTCGGTGTTTCCTTCTTGCGTGCAGCTCCGGCAGGGCCGTGGTCCTTGGGCCCACCGGACGCAGCAGACCAGGCTCCCCCAGCCGATCCAATGCCAGCTCTCCCAGCCAGACACCTTCAACACACCTCCTTCACGCCACTCGACGACACTAAAAACCACAGTCAATGCTAGGTGAGGCCGCTGCCAGACCACCCTCGGTGTTATCGGAACTGCCGGTCTGCATAGGCTAGCGGTTAGCTTAGCCTGCCCCGCTTCCATGTCCTGTCAGACTGCCCTCGGTGTTTCCTCTTCATGTGCAGCTCTGGGCAGGGCCATGGTCCCTGGGCCCACAGGACACAGTAGACCAAATTCTCCCAGCCGATCCAGCGCCAGCCCTCCCAGCCATCAAACGAAGATAGACGCAGACATGGACAAAGACACTTCATGGATGGTACTGGGGGAGGCCGCCGCAAACCTAAGTTCGCGCCGCCATCTTCCCACACTAGAACCGGATGAGGCCGCTGCAGACATGAATTCACGCTGCCATCTTCCCACACCGGAACCGGAAGAAAAAGTGGCTTAAAGTAACTCCATTGGCAGTGAATTTTGGAGTATAGACATTCCAAAGAATTTTGTATATTTAAATTAACTTTATGCAACGGTAGCATTCGATGTGTCAACTCCTTATCCATTTTCTACATTAACACTGCAAAATCATAACATTGTGCGTGGAAGGCTTATTCAATACATGAGAACAGCATTTTGAAACGTTAATCACTGGCATTGTTTAGCTCTCTCATAACACTCCTTAGCACAGACAAAAACCAAAAGTGAAAGCTAGAGACAAAGAGATGGAAAGGCTCTGTACAACATCACAATGTCATGAGTGTGTGTGTGTGTGTGTGTGTGTGTGTGTGTGTGTGTGTGTGTGTGTGTGTGTGTGTGTGTGTGTGTGTGAGCGTATTAATAGAAAAAAGAGAGGAGTGAGATTGAAAGATAGAATACAGACATAAAGGGGTGGAGGAATTTGGATGACTTGTTCATAGTAACTCGTTTAAACCAACCTTATTTTCCCACACTGAACACACACGCTTCCAG
This sequence comes from Lampris incognitus, assembly GCF_029633865.1. Taxonomy (NCBI): domain Eukaryota; kingdom Metazoa; phylum Chordata; class Actinopteri; order Lampriformes; family Lampridae; genus Lampris; species Lampris incognitus. Next base: position 23,142,524 of record NC_079230.1, read on the forward strand.
CATGTACTGGAATCGTATACTGACATGGAGTCATTTATATTTTGCATAGTGGGAAACAAGGAAATGTCATGCGATAAACTGTTCAAAAATCTCATTTGCAGTGAGTGAGAGGCAAAGCACAAGACGGGCACATACCGCAATATTTTACCTAGTCTGTCCAAATCTTTCAAAGTTTCAATTTTGAAGGAAGCCTGAAAATACCTGAAAGCAAAAAAAAAAAAAAAAAAGCATCACAATTCAGGAAATAGTTCAAAAGTGTTGTTAGATTTTTATATGGCAAACATTATGTTCTTCCGGATCCTCTCCAGGAATATGGTACCAGAGCCCATGCTATGTGTGGAGGTGAGCCCAACTATATCTAGTTGGTACCGCTCCACCTCCCGCACCAGCTCAGGCTCCTTCCCTACTAGAGAGGGGACATTCCACGTCCTGAGCACCAGCCTGCGATGCCGGAAGTCGGCATGCCCCGGTCCCCACCTTGGCCTGCTGCACAGCCTGCATTGCACCCTATCCCAGCGCTTATCCCCATGGGTGGTGGGTCCACAGTGTGGTGGCTCCATAGTGTTTTTTCGGGCTGGACCCAGCCGGGCCCCATGGGCCAAGGCCCGGCCACCCAGACACTTACTGGCGAGCTCCCTTCCCAGGTCTGGCTCCAGGAGGGGGCCCGGTTTCCCTTTTCCGGGTGAGGTGCTGTAGCTCTTCTGTTATAACTTCATCGGATTTCTTGGGAATCACTCTTAGTCTGGCCCCTCCCCTGGGACAAGTTTGCCTTGGTAGACCCTACCAGGAGCTATTGCCCCCTAGGAGCAATTTCGTGAAACCCTTCTTTGAAACAGAAGACAAAACAATGTAGTTGCACCCCTGAGACTTCACGACTTTCTTCACAACTGAGCTTTGTTGCAGCACAAATTCTGAACATGGAGCTGCCAGGAAAGAGGAAAAGAGGAAGGCCAAAAAGGAGATTTATGGATGTGGTGAGGGAGGACATGCAGGTGGCTGGTGTGACAGAGGAAGATGCAGAGGGCAGGAAGAGATGGAAATGGATGATCCGCTGTGACGACCCCTAATGGGAGCAGCCAAAAGTAGTAGTCGTAGTAGTAGTAATAGTAGATAGTAGTAGTAGTGTGAGGACTACATGATTTGTGGTATAAGCATCCCTCATCCAACTTTGAAGGAGACGTCATTCGTGTTTTAATGTCCATGGGCTAACATAGGCTATATAGCGTCTAAAATGTCAAATTAAATGCATAATCTCAGCCACTCTGTATTCCTTTTGTCTAGCCAAACACATCCGAAGTCCAGCATGAATCACTGATTGTATATTTGCATTGTCCAACGAACACAGCATAGCTATTAACGTCACTCATTTGTTCATATGTATTTTCCCCTTTGATAAATAATGGAAAACAACCCAGAACATGTATTTTATTCTTCTGTTAGATTAGCAATGTGTAGAACAACACAACACTATACCTTGAGTTTTAGTAGTATATAGCCACTTACAAGAAGTAAGTGGCTATATAATCCTCTGCAAAGTTGTGTGGCTTGTATTGTAAAATGTTGACGTATTCCACTTTGCTGCTGTTACACGATGGCAGGGTTGCCAAGCAAAACAAGCAACTTTGTTCTACATTTAACTCATCCCCCCCCCCCCAAAAAAGCTGCCCCTTTTTCTTTTTAAAACTCCGTTTTATTGGGTTATCAGTCCCTTACTGGATTATATTTACAGAGTGAAAGAGCAATAAAAATGTGCTCCATAGCTTAAAAAAAAAGTACCTGGGTGGAGCAAATATACAGTTAGGACTTTTACTTTCTGGACCTGGTTTTGTCACCTCTGCTGAAACAAATGTCTTATATAATGAATTCATTAATAATCCATCCATCCATTATCCAGGCCACTTGTCCAAATTGGGGTCGCGGGATGCTGGATCCTATCCCAGCAGTCATTGGATGGTTCATATTCAGAGATAATATTTGACAATATTTTTTTTTCTAGTCTGGCAAGTATAATACAAAGTTCTACAGCCAATTTTAGTTGCACTGCTCCTCTCATGCGATATAAAGGACATCTGGTTTAGGCAGGTAACTGGAATGTATTAATGACACACCTTCAATATGACACTTGTCCAAGAAACTGTCAGTTGTTAACTTAAAATCAATGGACTGAATGTTTTTTTTTTCTTCTCTTCTCTTCCCTTTGATATGGAGCATTATTCTGAGGAATCCTATTACCAATGAGTCATGTCTTTGTCATATATAAGTTCTCACAGAAAGTGGCATCTCACAATCAGTGTATACCATGGGCACACTTGGAAATTAAAACTGCTAAAATTGACCATTTCACTAAGCTCTGAAATATAATGATAAACTAACTGAACTAATACAAATATAAAATAAAGAGCGGAATCTTTCCCCCCAGTCAAACTCATCTGAAGCCACTAATTTAAGGTAAGTACAGGTCTATGTTCAACTATTTTTCTTAATCAAAAGCTGCCTCATATTCAATTTATATACTATCTAAATTTAAAGTGATTTGTGATGAATATTTGTACACCCATCTTAACAAGTATGTATATGTGATTATGGTTGGTGAATAATATCTATCAATCATAACAAAATGTGATGTATTCAATGCTGCTTATTACCAGTGTTTTATTTGGTAATATTTTGATGTGAAATCCTGCATCATGGTTCATCTTTGGTTATTATTTTGGCATTTGGCATTGCTTCAAGTCTTGCTTATTTGAAATGAAACTTTATTTATTACTAATATCCAGTCCTACAAGGAAACAAAGTGTTGTGATTCACTTCCAATGATACAAATATCTGCGGTGTGATTCACTTCCAAATGCACACTGCAATTCCTTTAATCATCTAAGCACTAACTCATCAAAGTTCTAAATGAAAACAAAAAACAATGCCGTCAGGTGTTTTTTGGTCCCCAAAAGGGGAATTTGCCTTTTGCTCTCCCCTCCACTTAGTGATAAGTGTGGGTAAAGGGCAGAACAGCATCTCTGGACCTCAGAGGGGGAGTTGGTGTCTTGCATGAGTGTATCTTGTTTACTGACACCTTCTTTGTTCAAAGTGGTGGGTGAACCTGGCTAAAACCTGGTTTTCCCAGTCGAAGGGAAATCCAACTTTTCATTACAAAGCCCCACTTTCAAATTTTCTAGTTTTCTGAGTTATTACATTTGAACAGCAAATTCCATCAACAGTAATGCAGATGAACTCTTATCCCAACAAGGAGAAATAAGACGTCTCAGGCTGGGAACCATGGGATACTTAGGATACTGGGATTTAGGACACTGTGGCATGTGTACACCTTCCGCTCACCTTTTGTTACCTCCATCAGGCGGTTATGCATTTGGTCATGTGTGTGTGTGTGTGTGGGGGGGGGGGTCTCTGTCTGCAGCTAATCTCACAAACTACTGGACCTATCAGCCTAATGTTTATTTATTGATTTTTTAAATTTATTTTGTACACAGTTATGACTGTATGATGAAGAACCTCTCGTGGTTGCGGTGATTAAAAACGTTCGAAAAAAGTTTGTTCCCACTATCGCCGCTCCCTCTCTTCATTCATTCTCTAGCTCGCTTGACCAACATTGCTTTCGGTTGCTGCCTGATCTGAGTCAACCATGCGCATGTGCGACTCACATCCACGGTTGAGTCAGATTGGGCAGCAATAGAGTCAAAACCAAAAACCTTATGCCTTTGGGTATGAGTCTTGAAAGCAAACAAAGCAACGAAAGAAGTCAATCATATATCACAAGCCAGCAAATCATTCACTGCTGATCTCAGCACAGGAGAACTGGAGGAAAACTGGATGAACCAAAACTAATTTGCCTTATTCACCTCAATGCCATGCGAAAGTGCCATAATCTCCAGTGTTAAAACTCTGCTATAAGAATTCAATTTCAAGAGTAGGATTAATCAGAGTCACAGCTGGAAATCATCCCAGTAGCTACAATAACACGTTTCCCATGGCTGAGCTGTGTTTTCTTTCTGTTTTTTTGACTGAAAGTCATTCTGCAGAGCAGCCATTCGCCGTCATTCATTTTATAACATGAAAACCGTGCCGGTTAAACACATTTGAAGTCTTTTAATAAGGGCTTTGAAATTACGATAGCCTGATCGTTGTTATTTCATATCAACCTTGGTCGCTTTTGTGCGAGGATCCGCCTAGGAAGCTGCACATCCACAGACTGACAGGCAAAACGTTTTTATTAGGTAGATTTTGTTTTAGCTTGAGCGCTGCATATATTAACTTTTTTCATATTTCCTGTTCAATGAAATTGGGCACTACACAAAAAGTCTTATAATGGCAGGAAAAACTGGTTTTTCTCTGTGTGTGTGTGTGTGTGTGTGTGTGTGTGTGTGTGTGTGTGTGTGTCTGTGTGTATTTCTCTTCTCTTGGTAGGTGAAAAAAGGGTTTGTTGCCAAATGTGGACACCAGAGAAGGGGAGATAAGTACACCTGGTGTAGATCTGCACTCTACTGAGTGTACTCCTCTAGTTAGTATTTGCATTTGCTAATTTCTTAATATTATCTATATTATTTGTACACTGATATTTGCAACTAGGAGATGAAGATCCATTTAACTGGTTAAACCTGAATAAGACCTTGTCCAAGAGGTGAACATGTTCCCTGTATAATGTCTTAGTGTGCATTTAATAACTGAGGAAGTACACTAGGGTAGGATATGTAAATGAGCATCTCCAAATTTACTTTGATATTAACTCCCCCCCCCACACACACACACACACAAAAGCTTCAATACAAATTCAAAAGTTACAGTTAGCCAACAACTTCTGCAAGTCTTCATTATCAATAGTGTAAAATGTTCGCTTTAAAGGAGTTCTCAGTAAAACACAACAAACAAATCGGTAATGACAACAGTGAAACTGACTCAACAGGTAGTACTTGGGCCCCACTCGAAGTTTCACCTTAAAATCATATAAAGGGGTTTACAAAGAATGTATAATATTAATTTCATGATAGAGAGGGTGTTTCTTGTGATCCTTAAATTTGTATTAATTGATAAAAGTTTCTAAACTTTACAACTTTTCAGTGTCACGCTACTGTGTAGCCATATACTGCTTATGGTGGATGTTCTCTATGGTCTGTAGATCCATCTAGATACTCGTGCAAGACTAATCAGTGCTATTAGTCTCTACTCATGCCAGTTAAGGTTAAAACAGTGGCGGGGCGTCCGGGTAGCGTAGCAGTCTATCCCAGTGCCTACCAACAGGGGGATCGCCGGTTCGAATCCCCGTGTTACCTCCGGCTTGGTCGGGCGTCCCTACAGACAAAATTGGCCGTGTCTTGGGGTGGGAAGTCGGTTGTGGGTATGTGTCCTGGTCGCTGCACTAGCGCCTCCTCTGGTCGATCGGGGGCGCCTGTTCAGGGGGGAGGGGGAACTGGGGGGAAATAGCATGATCCTCCCACGCGCTACGTCCCCCTGGCGAAACTCCTCACTGTCAGGTGAAAAGAAGTGGCTGGCGTCTCCATATGTATCGCAGGAGGCATGTGGTAGTCTGTAGCCCTCCCCGGATCGGCAGAGGGGGTGGAGCAGCGACCAGGATGGCTTGGAAAACAGGGTAATTGGCCGGATAGAATTGGGGAAAAAAAAGGGGGGAAAATCCCCCCCCCCCAAAAAAAAGGTTAAAACAGTGCACGGTCATGCAATTCTACAACTATGTTGGCAAATAAAGGAAAACAGGCCAAAGATGATATATTAAGATGATTAGTGAAAGGCTGACAAAAATGTTGTTTTTAAGCCTTGGTTCCGTGACAATCTTAAAATATATGAGATATAAAATCTGACGCAGAAACTTGCTTTTTTGTTTGTTTTTCTACCTTGATCTTCCTCCTCCTCAGTTTGTTTTTTGTTCAATTACTGGTTTTGGAATTTTTACAAAAGCATTATCAAGGGTAAACATAGGGGGGAAAAAACAACAACATAATTTTCAACTTTTTCATTTGCATATCCACTGCAATTTATAGTTTTGTTTTTTTCTTGGAGAAAGAATCAAACGAAATCCTTTTTAGGGATTTCTGAGTTTGAGGGTTCGATTTTTTTTTGGTATTGTTGGAAGTTCAATATAACATACACCAAGTCAGAATACTGGCTTTTTAGTTTAGTTTAATTTAGTTTAGTTAGTTAGTTTAGCTTAGTTTAATTTATTGGCACACATATATAGAAAAAGACAGTAAAACTTCAAAAAACGGGCAGCACGGTGGCCCAGTGGTTAGCGCTGTTGCCTCACAACAAGAAGATCCTGGATTTGAACCCCAGGCCATACCGGGTGCTTTCTGTGTGGACTTTGCATGTTCTCCACGTGTCTGCGTGGGTTTCCTCCGGGTGCTCCGGTTTCCTCCCACCATCAAAAAGACATGCATGTTGGGGTTAATACTCCTGTCTGTGCCCCTGAGCAAGGCAAAGGAAAGCAGAACTGGAGTTGGTCCCTGGGTGCTGCATGGGGGCTGCCCACTGCTCCTAGCTACACAGCTAGGTTGGGTTAAATGCAGAGAGTACATTTCATTTGTATGTATGTACAAAATGACTAATAAAGAGTATTCTATTCTATTCGATTCTATTCTAAAAAAAAAGTTAAACACTGTGCAGGAGAGGTTGGAAGCCAAAAATGGCTTATGAAGATTCATCCATCCATTATCCACACTGCTTATCCTGCTCGGGGTCGCGGGGATGCTGGAGCCTATCCCAGCAGTCATTGGTCGGCAAGCAGGGAGACACCCTGGACAGGCTGCCAGGCCATCACAGGGCTCGCTCGCTCATACACACACACACACACACACACACACACACACACACACACACACACACACACACACACACACACACACACACACACCTAGGGACAATTTAGTACAGCCGATTCACCTGACCTACATGTCTTTGGACTGTGGGAGGAAACTGGAGCACCCGGAGGAAACCCACGCAGACATGGGGAGAACATGCAAACCCCACACAGAGGACGACCCCCAAGGTTGGACTATCCCAGGGCTTGAACTCAGAACCTTCTTGCTGTGAGGTGACCGCGCTAACCACTATGCCACCGTACCACCAGACTCATGAAGATACCCCCCCTATATAAATATCAATGTGCATACCTAAAAAAGAAAAAACAACAAAGACAAAAACAAGGATTGCTTAATTCATCAATGTTTCAAGACTAAGCAGTAAATTAATAAATAAATATCAATGAAGGCTTGCAAATTATTACTCTTATAAATTAGATATTTACCAAAACATTGTACCAGGATGTTGGTGGATTTCCTTGTTTGTTCCAAGATCTGATGGGCATGTGGTTTTATTTTATAGATTCATAGAAGAAACAATGGGCTTTCACCCAAAATTATTGACTTTGCTGCTTCTTATAGGTAAGTTGAATATGAACTAAGAGTTTGACTGAAAAACTGAAGGATTAATGTGATTTCACTTTAATCCTTGAGTTTTAAATAATAAAAAAACCATACGACTTTAGTGAGTTTGTTAATATCTACAGGTTAAAAACTATTTAAATGTTCTTTGCATGCAAGGCTGCTCTTAGTACTCTGTGATAAAGCATAGCAGGATAAACATAGCTGCAGCTATTAACAATAATAGCGGGTCTGTTTGTTCTGGGTGTGCTAGCACACCTATCGGCATTGGCATACAGACAGACGGACAGAGCCAGCATTATCAACTGTCAATAGCACCGTCAATACTGTGGCAAACTTTATCCAACAAAGCCATTATTAATTTTTTAGCTGCAGCTATGTTAATCCTGCTATATTTAAATCATTCTTAAGTATTAAGAAAAGTGTGGCATGTTTTTAATCTTTACATAGACTTAAACCTGTACATGTCAGATGACTTGATAAAATGGTCTGGTGTTTAGTAACTCTTTAAAAACAGTACAGCTTTATTTTTGAGCTAATATTATTCTGTAATTAATTTACAGTGGCATCAATACCTGCTTTTATACAATCAACCGAGACTGGAATGACAACTGGTAGTTCAACTCCAACTGGTGGATCAACCACAACTGAAGCGACAACAACAGGTGGCTCAACAACATCTGGAGTGACAACAACTGATGGATCAATTGGTGTTACAACAGCTGTATCAACCAAAACCGGAGCTACAACATCTGGTGGATCAACCACAACTGAAATAACAGGTGGCTCAACCACAACTGCACTGACAACAACCAGTGGATCAACTATAACTGGAACTACAACAGGAATAGCAACCACAAATGGAGCTACAAGTACTGGTGAGTCAACCACAATCAGAGTTACAACAACCGATGGATCAACCACAACTGGAGCATCAACCTCAACTGGAGCAACAAGAACCAGTGGGTCAACCGTAACTGGAAAGATAACAACAGCTGGTTCAATCACAACTGGAGCAACAACAACTGGAGCGACAGCAACAGCTGGCTCAATCACATCTGGAGTTACAACAACTGGTGGATCAACTGCAGTTACAACAACAACAGGTGTATCAACCACAACTGGAACTATAACAATGAGTGGGTCGACCACAACTGGAGAAACCACAATTGGTGGATCAACCACAACTGGAGTGACAACAACAGGAGGGTCAACTACAACGATAGTAACAACCACCGATGGATCAACCACAACTAGAGCGACAGCAACCACTGGGTTAACCACAACTGGAGTGACAACAACCACTGGGTCAACTACAACTGGAGCAACAACCAGTGGAACAACCACTACTGGTGCAATAGCAACTAGTAGACCAACGACAACTGGAGCAACAACAACCAGTGGGTCAACCACAACTGCAGCAACAACAACCAGTGGACCAACCACAACTGGAGCAACAACAACTAGTAGACTAATAACAACTGGAGCAACAACAACCAGTGGATCAATCACAACTGGATCAACCACAACTGGTGGATCAAATACAACTGAAGAGACAACAAACAGTGAAACAACCACAACTGGAGCAACAACAACCAATGGATCAACCAAAACTGGGGTGACAACAACTGGTGTAACGAAAACCGATGGATCAACCACAACTGTAGCAACTACAACTGGTGGACCAACCACAACTCCTTCTACAACAAGTAGTGGACAAACCATAACTGGAGCAACAACAACTGTTGGTTCAACCACAACTGGAGCAACCACAACTGTTGAATCAACCACAACTGGAATGACAACAACAAGTGGCTCAACTACAACTGGAGTAACAACCATCAAGGAATCAACCACAACTGGAACAACAACAACCACTGGACCAACCACAACTGGTGCAAAAACAACTAGTAGATCAACCACAGCTGGAGCAACACCAACCACTGGAGTGACAACAACTGGTGAATCAACCACAACTCGAGTGATGACAACCGGTGGACCAACCACTACTCTAGTGATAACAACTGGTAAACCAACCTCAACAGCAGTGACAACAAACAGCGGATCAAATACAATTGGAGTTACAACAACCGATGGATCAACCACAATTAAATCAGCAACGACTGGTGGATCAGCCATAACTAAAACCACATCTGGTGGATCAGCCACAACTAAAACCACATCTGGTGGATCAGCTACAACTGGAGTGACAAAAACTGGTGGATCAAGCTCAACTGGAGGAACCACAACTGGTGGATCAAGCGCAAATGGAATGACAACAACCGGTGGATCAACTGGAGTGACAACATCTGGTGAATCAACCACAAGTCAAGTGATGACAACCACAATTAAATCAACAGTGACTGGTGGATCAGCCACAACTGAAACAACATCCAGTGGATCTACTGCAACTGGAGTGACAACAATCAGTGGATCAACTGGAGTGACAACAACTGGTGGATCAAGCTCAACTGGAGCAACCACAACTGGTGGATCAAGCACAACTGGAGTGACAACAACCGGTGGATCAACTGGAGTGACAACATCTGGTGAATCAACTACAAGTCAAGTGATGACAACCAGTGAAACAACCACAACTGGAGGAACAACTGGCGCAACAACTACTGATGGCTCAATCATAACTGCAGGAACTACAACTGGTGGACCAACCACAACTGCTGCTACAACAACTAGTGGGCAAACCACAACTGGAGCAACCACAACTAGAGTGACAACAACAGGTAGCTCAACCACATCTGCGGTGCCAACAACTGGTGCAACAACAACCGATGGATCAACCACAACTGCAACAACTACAACTGGTGGACCAACCACAACTCCTTCTACAACAAGTAGTGGACAAACCACAACTGGAGCAACAACAACTGTTGGTTCAACCACAACTGGAGCAACCACAACTAGAGCGACAACAGGTGGCTCAACCACATCTGGAGGGACAACAACTGGAGGATTAATTGGAGATACAACAACAACTATATCAACCACCACTGAAGCTACAACCAGTGGGTCAACCACAACTGGAGAAACCACAACTGGTGGACAAACCACAACCGGAGCTACAACAACTGTTGGATCAACCACAACTGGAATGACAACAACAAGTGGCTCAACTATAACTGGAGTAACAGCCATCGATGGATCAACCACAACTGGAACAACAACAACCACTGGACCAACCATAACTGGTGCAAAAACAACTAGTAGATCAACCACAGCTGGAGCAACAACAACCACTGGAATGACAACAACTGGTGAATCAACCACAACTCGAGTGATGACAACCGGTGGACCAACCATTACTGTAGTGATAACAACTGCTAAACCAACCTCAACTGCAGTGACAACAAACAGTGGATCAACTACAATTGGAGTTACAACAACCGATGGATCAACCACAATTAAATCAACAACGATTGGTGGATCAGCCACAACTGAAACAACATCCAGTGAATCTACTGCAACTGGAGTGACAACAATCAGTGGATCAACTGGAATGACAACAACTGGTGGATCAAGCTCAACTGGAGCAACCACAACTGGTGGATCAAGCACAACTGGAGTGACAACATCTGGTGAATCAACCACAAGTCAAGTGATGACAACCAGTGAAACAACCACAACTGGAGGAACAACTGGCGCAACAACAACTGATGGCTCAATCATAACTGCAGGAACTACAACTGGTGGACCAACCACAACTGCTGCTACAACAACTAGTGGGAAAACCACAACTGGATCAACCACAACTACAGTGACAACAACAGGTAGCTCAACCACATCTGCGGTGCCAACAACTGGTGCAACAACAACCTATGGATCAACCACAACTGCAACAACTACAACTGGTGGACCAACCACAACTCCTTCTACAACAAGTAGTGGACAAACCACAACTGGAGCAACAACAACTGTTGGTTCAACCACAACTGGAGCAACCACAACTAGAGCGACAACAGGTGGCTCAACCACATCTGGAGGGACAACAACTGGAGGATTAATTGGAGATACAACAACAACTATATCAACCACAACTGAAGCTACAACCAGTGGGTCAACCACAACTGGAGAAACCACAACTGGTGGACAAACCACAACCGGAGCTACCACAACTATTGGATCAACCACAACTGGAATGACAACAACAAGTGGCTCAACTATAACTGAAGTAACAACCATCGATGAATCAACCACAACTGGAACAACAACAACCACTGGACCAACCACAACTGGTGCAAAAACAACTAGTAGATCAACCACAGCTGGAGCAACAACAACCACTGGAATGACAACAACTGGTGAATCAACCACAACTCGAGTGATGACAACTGGTGGACCAACCACTACTGTAGTGATAACAACTGCTAAACCAACCTCAACTGCAGTGACAACAAACAGTGGATCAACTGCAACTGGAGTTACAACAACCGATGGATCAACCACAATTAAATCAACAATGACTGGTGGATCAGCTACAACTGGAGTGACAACAACTGGTGGATCAAGCACAGCTGGAGCCACCACAACTGTAGGATCAAGCGCAACTGGAGTGACAACAACCGGTGGATCAACTGGAGTGACAACCTCTGGTGAATCAACCACAAGTCAAGTGATGACAACCAGTGGATCAACCACAATTAAACCAACAACGACTGGTGGATCAGCCACAACTGAAACAACATCCAGTGGATCTACTGCAAATGGACTGACAACAATCAGTGGATCAACTGGAGTGACAACAACTGGTGGATCGAGCTCAACTGGAGCAACCACAACTAGTGGATCAAGCACAGCTGGAGTGACAACAACCGGGGGATCAACTGGAGTGACAACATCTGGTGAATCAACCACAAGTCAAGTGATGACAACCAGTGAAACAACCACAACTGGAGGAACAACTGGTGCAACAACAACAACTGATGGCTCAATCATATCTGCAGGAACTACAACTGGTGGGTCAACCACAACTGCTGCTACAACAACTAGTGGGCAAACCACAACTGGAGCAACCACAACTAGAGTGACAACAACAGGTAGCTCAACCACATCTGGGGTGACAACAACTGGTGCAACAACAACTGATGGATCAACCACAACTGCAGCAACTACAAGTGGTGGACCAACCACACCTGCTGCTGCAACAACTAGTGGGCAAACCACAACTGGAGCAACCACAACTAGAGTGACAACAACAGGTAGCTCAACCACATCTGGGGTGACAACAACTGGTGCAACAACAACTGATGGATCAACCACAACTGCAGCAACCACAACTGGAGCAACAACAACTGTTGGTTCAACCACAACTGGAGCAACCACAACTAGAGTGACAACAGGTGTCTCAACCACATCTGGAGGGACAACAACTGGTGGATCGAGCTCAACTGGAGCAACCACAACTAGTGGATCAAGCACAGCTGGAGTGACAACAACCGGGGGATCAACTGGAGTGACAACATCTGGTGAATCAACCACAAGTCAAGTGATGACAACCAGTGAAACAACCACAACTGGAGGAACAACTGGTGCAACAACAACAACTGATGGCTCAATCATAACTGCAGGAACTACAACTGGTGGACCAACCACAACTGCTGCTACAACAACTAGTGGGCAAACCACAACTGGAGCAACCACAACTAGAGTGACAACAACAGGTAGCTCAACCACATCTGGGGTGACAACAACTGGTGCAACAACAACCGATGGATCAACCACAACTGCAGCAACTACAACTGCAGCAACTACAACTGGTGGACCAACCACAACTCCTTCTACAACAAGTAGTGGACAACCCACAACTGGAGCAACAACAACTGTTGGATCAACCACAACTGGAGCAACCACAACTGGTGGATCAACCACAACTGGACACACAACAACCAGTGAAACAACCACAACTGGAGGAACAACTGGCGCAACAACAACTGATGGCTCAACCATAACTGCAGGAACTACAACTGGTGGACCAACCACAACTGCTGCTACAACAACTAGTGGGCAAACCACAGCTGGAGCAACCACAACTAGAGTGACAACAACAGGTGGCTCAACCACATTTGGGGTGACAACAACTGGTGCAACAACAACTGATGGATCAACCACAACTGCAGCAACTACAAGTGGTGGACCAACCACACCTGCTGCTGCAACAACTAGTGGGCAAACCACAACTGGAGCAACCACAACTAGAGTGACAACAACAGGTAGCTCAACCACATCTGGGGTGACAACAACTGGTGCAACAACAACTGATGGATCAACCACAACTGCAGCAACCACAACTGGAGCAACAACAACTGTTGGTTCAACCACAACTGGAGAAACCACAACTAGAGTGACAACAGGTGTCTCAACCACATCTGGAGGGACAACAACTGGTGGATCGAGCTCAACTGGAGCAACCACAACTAGTGGATCAAGCACAGCTGGAGTGACAACAACCGGGGGATCAACTGGAGTGACAACATCTGGTGAATCAACCACAAGTCAAGTGATGACAACCAGTGAAACAACCACAACTGGAGGAACAACTGGTGCAACAACAACAACTGATGGCTCAATCATAACTGCAGGAACTACAACTGGTGGACCAACCACAACTGCTGCTACAACAACTAGTGGGCAAACCACAACTGGAGCAACCACAACTAGAGTGACAACAACAGGTAGCTCAACCACATCTGGGGTGACAACAACTGGTGCAACAACAACCGATGGATCAACCACAACTGCAGCAACTACAACTGCAGCAACTACAACTGGTGGACCAACCACAACTCCTTCTACAACAAGTAGTGGACAAACCACAACTGGAGCAACAACAACTGTTGGTTCAACCACAACTGGAGCAACCACAACTGGTGGATCAACCACAACTGGACACACAACAACCAGTGAAACAACCACAACTGGAGGAACGACTGGCGCAACAACAACTGATGGCTCAACCATAACTGCAGGAACTACAACTGGTGGACCAACCACAACTGCTGCTACAACAACTAGTGGGCAAACCACAGCTGGAGCAACCACAACTAGAGTGACAACAACAGGTGGCTCAACCACATTTGGGGTGACAACAACTGATGCAACAACAACTGATGGATCAACCACAACTGCAGCAACTACAAGTGGTGGACCAACCACACCTGCTGCTGCAACAACTAGTGGGCAAACCACAACTGGAGCAACCACAACTAGAGTGACAACAACAGGTAGCTCAACCACATCTGGGGTGACAACAACTGGTGCAACAACAACTGATGGATCAACCACAACTGCAGCAACCACAACTGGAGCAACAACAACTGTTGGTTCAACCACAACTGGAGCAACCACAACTAGAGTGACAACAGGTGTCTCAACCACATCTGGAGGGACAACAACTGGTGGATCGAGCTCAACTGGAGCAACCACAACTAGTGGATCAAGCACAGCTGGAGTGACAACAACCGGGGGATCAACTGGAGTGACAACATCTGGTGAATCAACCACAAGTCAAGTGATGACAACCAGTGAAACAACCACAACTGGAGGAACAACTGGTGCAACAACAACAACTGATGGCTCAATCATAACTGCAGGAACTACAACTGGTGGACCAACCACAACTGCTGCTACAACAACTAGTGGGCAAACCACAACTGGAGCAACCACAACTAGAGTGACAACAACAGGTAGCTCAACCACATCTGGGGTGACAACAACTGGTGCAACAACAACCGATGGATCAACCACAACTGCAGCAACTACAACTGCAGCAACTACAACTGGTGGACCAACCACAACTCCTTCTACAACAAGTAGTGGACAACCCACAACTGGAGCAACAACAACTGTTGGTTCAACCACAACTGGAGCAACCACAACTGGTGGATCAACCACAACTGGACACACAACAACCAGTGAAACAACCACAACTGGAGGAACAACTGGCGCAACAACAACTGATGGCTCAACCATAACTGCAGGAACTACAACTGGTGGACCAACCACAACTGCTGCTACAACAACTAGTGGGCAAACCACAGCTGGAGCAACCACAACTAGAGTGACAACAACAGGTGGCTCAACCACATTTGGGGTGACAACAACTGGTGCAACAACAACTGATGGATCAACCACAACTGCAGCAACTACAAGTGGTGGACCAACCACACCTGCTGCTGCAACAACTAGTGGGCAAACCACAACTGGAGCAACCACAACTAGAGTGACAACAACAGGTAGCTCAACCACATCTGGGGTGACAACAACTGGTGCAACAACAACTGATGGATCAACCACAACTGCAGCAACCACAACTGGAGCAACAACAACTGTTGGTTCAACCACAACTGGAGAAACCACAACTAGAGTGACAACAGGTGTCTCAACCACATCTGGAGGGACAACAACTGGTGGATCGAGCTCAACTGGAGCAACCACAACTAGTGGATCAAGCACAGCTGGAGTGACAACAACCGGGGGATCAACTGGAGTGACAACATCTGGTGAATCAACCACAAGTCAAGTGATGACAACCAGTGAAACAACCACAACTGGAGGAACAACTGGTGCAACAACAACAACTGATGGCTCAATCATAACTGCAGGAACTACAACTGGTGGACCAACCACAACTGCTGCTACAACAACTAGTGGGCAAACCACAACTGGAGCAACCACAACTAGAGTGACAACAACAGGTAGCTCAACCACATCTGGGGTGACAACAACTGGTGCAACAACAACCGATGGATCAACCACAACTGCAGCAACTACAACTGCAGCAACTACAACTGGTGGACCAACCACAACTCCTTCTACAACAAGTAGTGGACAAACCACAACTGGAGCAACAACAACTGTTGGTTCAACCACAACTGGAGCAACCACAACTGGTGGATCAACCACAACTGGACACACAACAACCAGTGAAACAACCACAACTGGAGGAACGACTGGCGCAACAACAACTGATGGCTCAACCATAACTGCAGGAACTACAACTGGTGGACCAACCACAACTGCTGCTACAACAACTAGTGGGCAAACCACAACTGGACCAACCACAACTAGAGTGACAACAACAGGTAGCTCAACCACATCTGGGGTGACAACAACTGGTGCAACAACAACTGATGGATCAACCACAACTGCAGCAACCACAACTGGAGCAACAACAACTGTTGGTTCAACCACAACTGGAGCAACCACAACTAGAGTGACAACAGGTGTCTCAACCACATCTGGAGGGACAACAACTGGAGGATTAATTGGAGATACAACAACAACTCTATCAACCACAACTGGAGCTACAACCGGTGGGTCAACCACAACTGGAGCTACAACAACTGTTGGATCAACCACAACTGGAACATCAACAACCATTGGACCAACCACAACTGGAACAAAAACAACTAGTAGATCAACCACAGCTGGAGCAACAACAACCACTGGAGTGACAACAACTAGCGAATCAACCACAACTCGAGTGATGACAACCGGTGGACCAACCACTACTCTAGTGATAACAACTGGTAAACCAACCTCAACTGCAGTGATAACAAACAGTGGATCAACTACAATTGGAGTTACAACAACCGATGGATCAACCACAATTAAATCAACAACGACTGGTGGATCAGCCACAACTAAAACCACATCTGGTGGATCAGCTACAACTGGAGTGACAACAACTGGTGGATCAAGCTCAACTGGAGCAACCACAACTGGTGGATCAAGCACAACTGGAGTGACAACAACCGGTGGCTCAACTGGAGTGACAACAACTGGTGAATCAACCACAAGTCAAGTGATGACAACCAGTGGATCAACCACAATTAAATCAACATTGACTGATGGATCAGCCACAACTGAAACAACATTTGGTGGATCAGGTACAACTGGGGTACAAACAACACCAGCAACTACAACAGCAGCTCCCACCCCGGTTGTGGCTCTTAAGGCGACCATACAACAGGTGTTTATAGAAGCTTATACCAACCCCGAGACCCCTGAATACAAAGCACTTGAGGTTTCTATTGTAACTACGGTAAGTCAATAATTTCAATTTATGAACATATGTTGTTTCAATATGCTGATGTTATTTTGTGTGAATGATAAGTCTATGATGACTGCAACTAAAAGTTGTTTTTTTTAACTCAGCCTTCAATTTTAGGTGGTGAAATGAATAGACTATATTCAAGAATTTGATTGTGTGATTTTTTTTTTTGCTTTAATTTCACAGTATGACGTAATCTACAGTGAACGATATGGTCAAGTTTTCATCAGAACCATCGTAATACGATTCAGGTAAAATTCATTTTCTTACATGTGCTTACAGTTCAGTCAAGGTAATCAAATTAAACTTCTTCAGGCTTACAAAACTTTTATAGGGTTGGTTGATATTGTTAGAATGTTTGTTGATAAATTGTTTCTTTGTGGAAAATGTAAGGTATAAATTTGTGTAAATTTGGAGACAATTTTATACCCACTTTTTAACCAAATGATCTCATGGTCCTTGTTGAGTCAGGCGAGCGCATAATAATTTCTGCACTAATCAATGATCTATCATTTACTCCTCATTTACATGAAAACAAACACTACTTTAAATGATTCTTTGATTTTTTTATTTATTACTTTAGATGATGCTTTGATTGAGCAGCATATGCATCGTGGTTGGTTTTAGACAAGAAATACCAGACATTTAGCCGTCTAGTTGACTTCTCCGGTTGGACCCAGAGAAATCAAGACTGTCTGATCAAAAATCAATGTCTTGGAATTGTGTAGTGTTTGGCTGCTGAGCAGTGAATAAAAGTTTACATCCCGTCACAGGGGATGCTTAGATTGGCTTTCATTAGCTGAAAATGTATGGTGAACATTTCTGACTTAACTCTCTGATGCAGCCAGAACACAAACATCTAATGCATTAATAGGACATTTACAGAGGGGGGCTTCACTTAAAACAACCACTGGGTGGGCCCTTTAAAAAAAGCTTGGTTGATTTCACAAGGGTACACATATGACATATACACTCTGATTATAACACAGGCCTGCTTCTACCGTTCGCCGAATGGAGAACACTGAGGCAGAGGTGGAGCTGGTATTCAACAATACTGCTTCGCCACAGGACATCCCAAAGGCTGAGGAGGTTGTGGAAACCCTTCAAACCGCTGTGTCCAACCCAAATAACACCTTCAACATCTCTTTGGATCCTCAATCAATAGCTGTCATTCGTGAGTGAATACTTAACAAAGTTGAAATCAAATTCCACCCCATGTGGAGATTTTTTTTAATGATTTTAAATAACTAACTGAATTAACAGAAACAGCTTATGATGGGGTACTGAACTGAACATTGTTAAAAGAAAGGAGAAAGGCATCTGTACTTCACAAATGCACAAGTCATTACAGCAGCACCAGACGTCTTTGCACAAGCTATTCTGTCTATTTCACATTCAATGAAAAATGTATGTGGTGATAAAGCCAACAGTCTATATGGAAAACAACAGCAAATGGGAAACTAACTGGAAAAACTCAGTGACAGTGGCAAACTACTCCAGAGCAAAATAGGACAATGTTGTTGTTTTTTCTACAGTAAAAAGATTCTCTTTCTCTGTGACATCAGGATGCCTGCCACATGATTCACTTTGGAACTGGCATTAAGGTCTACTGTGTGTTAAAAATGGAGGCAGGCATCTTGTGCATTTGGCACAAGACCCCAAGAGTCAAAATAAAATTACTTCTTCAGTTCATTCTTAAAATTGTTTTCGCAGGAACCCCGATTACAACAACAGCTCCCAATACAACCACAGCAGCCACCACAGCTGCAGCCACCACAGCTGCAGCCACCACAGCTGCAGCCACCACAGCTGCAGCCACCACAGCTGCAGCCACCACAGCTTCTACAATGACCAAAACCACAACCGCCATAATGACCACGACAGCATCAACTACAGTGGCGATCACTATTACCCAGCTGGAATTCACATCTGCCGGAGAGTTATTTACAGCTGACCTTTTGACTTCAACATCTGCAGCTTTTCAAGCTCGAGCCACATTGATAAAGTCAAAAGTAAGCCTGTCCCTGAGAATGAAAAGTGTGAAGCATTGGTAGTATAAAAAAATAATCTCAAGTTTCATGTTCAACTTTATTGGCATATGTGTTTAGAATACAATGAAATTCTTGTGCCTTGGGTCTCTTTGCCTTGACACAAGGACACATCACCCCCCCCAAAAAAAAACATTGACTATGTACATAATGAATTCATACATTATATACACAATATACAGTATTCGATATCATAACAATGTAAGGTGCATATGGGTGCATCCACTGTTCAGCAACTTGACTGCCTGTGGAAAGAAACTATTACTGAGACGGGTGGTGTGATTTGATGCTTCAGTAGCATTTTCTAGATGGCAGGAGTGAGAACAGAACATCAGTAGGATGGCTGGTGTCCTTAATGATGTTTTCGGCGTCCCTTTTGCATGAAAAGAACAACAAAGCGAGAGTAGCTTGTAGTGAGTCGCCATACTATGGCGCCATCTTTTTTTGGTGTCATGAAGAGAATTTGAGAAATTAAATCCTCTACTCCTCTGTGGATTAAAAACATAGTCTATGCCTTAGAAATGTCTAAGGATGCCTAATATCCTTTATATAATCATTGTTGTTTTGTTGTATCCGTTTTTATTTTAAGTAGTCATTTCAAAACAACACTTCAAGGTCGAGTTGTTATATGTTACTTACAGATGACTTGTATTTACTCCTACAGCTTGAACCTTTCTACACGTCAGCATTCTCTTCCTTCAGTAGCTTGACAGTGGTATCGTTCAGGTAACATGTTTAAATTTAACCAAGCTGGAATTAAACATTAATGTCTATAAAACCATGGGGATTCAAATTGTCCATGATTTTATTTCCAGACAGGGATCGATCATCAATACTGCGGACCTACGGTTTTCTTCCTCATCTGTTCCAAATGTTGCTGCGATTGCAGATGTTTTAATTGAGGCGGCACAACAAATTACAGACTTCAACATTGACACCACATCTATTGTGGTTGGTGGCATACGTAAGTAATACCAAGTACAAACGTACACCTATACCTGATAAGAAATTCCATATTTTGGATATTTTTTTGCCATTTGCAATATGTTCCTTTTCTCTTTGTTATAATTTACAGAGGTCTCAAGTGGAGTAAGCCTTCAGATCAGTTTTTTCCCAGCTTTCTTCCTGGTGGTGTTGTCGTGGCTGCTGTCAAGCCACCACTAGTCCCCACCTAAAATGTCACTGGACAATGGGCTTCCTCACAAAAAGTAAAGGGCACTGTCAACATTAGAAGTCAAAAACGGTTGGTAAAGATCTCAACAGTTTGATGGCTTTGGAGTGACTTCCAAATATTAACAGTCTGGAGGGCAGTCAACTTCAAGCACCTGTTCCATGTGTCAGACCTATTAAACTGAAATTTCCAAGGATGAGATGATCAAAGCAATAACATTTTAGACCCGGGTATCCAGACTCCAACATCCCCACAAGTAATTACACGATCTACATTGCATCTATGATTCGTCTTACTGACTACCATTTGCTATAGAAATCTTTGTTTCATGAATTAACTTTTAAATCTGATTGCTGTTAAATTTGGGGAGTACACAGCAGAATTTGTTCTAGATTTTTCTAGACTTCTAGACTGAACTTCTGGACCAGCTGTGTCCCCCAGCTAAGGAAAACAGTCCCCAGGACCAACATGTCATTAAAAACCACATTGATCATCCTTACCATTCTGTGATTTCAAATGTAGATTGTTTTAAAGGAATATAATCACTGAGGCCAACTAATTCCTGCAACCTTTTAATCATATCCCCCAATTGAAATTCATCCTCAATCCAGAAATGACTTGGCCATCAGAAACATTTACATGCATTATGGAGATTATTCAGGAGTTTGATTTGGATGCAGACATTTTTTAAAGCTCAATTTATATAGCCCACAGTGACCTTAATGCATTTCTTTTACTTTGAGACCTTTTAACACAGACAGACAGCTAAACAGGAATTCATAACAATGTATTACAAAGCTGTTGAAGGTTTGTTTACATCAGTAATGTGCCTTAACTTCAATCGGTCAGTTGAGGCTTGGAAATGACAAATCTGTTTAAATGACATTAACCATTAACCATGATAGATGGGTCACATCTACACCACTTTTCGAAGTATGTAAAAGTATTTTACCTTTAAGGGTTGATAAGAGAAACATGGAATGTATATCACAGCAAGGTCCAGTGGGGTTTTTCAGTCTTTGGGCTTATTTATAAAGGTACCAGTTTTGTATTTATATTATTATATTTGACTGTATTTTGTGAGTATAAATGTCATTTTATGCAATTGATGTAAAGAGTGATAGAGCTCTGCGATGATCAGAATACAAAATATGTTAAAAATAGAATCTGTATGTCTGATTATACACACACTCATGTAACATTTCAACCTTTTCATCCATCCATCCATCCATCCATTATCCAAAGCACTTATCCTGCTCTCAGGGTCGCGGGGATGCTGGAGCCTGTCCCAGCAGTCACTCGGTGGCAGGCAGGGAGACACCCTGGACAGGCCACCAGGCCATCAAAGGGCTATTACGTATTCAGATACACAGATTTTTATCTTTTTATTTTGGCAATTAGACTCCATCGAGACCAAACATCTCCGCAGAACTCTGCCTGTGAAGGTAAAGTCTAGATGCTGGTGGTCAAGGTTTGTACATAATTTTACAGCCTCTGCTACATCAAAAGGTGACACACTGAGAATCAGAATCAGAATCATGTTTACTGGCCATGTAGGTTTACACATACGGGGAATTTGACTCTAGTTTTGTGGCTCTCTGTGTACTTAACATAGAATAACAATACCACAACACAACAATCTTCAGATATATATACAAGGATTGACTTCTACAGGCGAAATAAGAGGTGATTAAGTGCAATGGTGCAGAGAATATATCAAAGATGCTGAAAAAGATGTTAGCAGGTTACTTACATACATGCCTGAGGTAGATGGACATGACAAAGCATACCAGTATACGTACTATACAAAATGGTTGGACTTATTTGAATGTTAAGCATTCATTTGAATGACAGCCTGGGGAAAGAAACTGTTTTTACATCATCGTTTTGGGGTACAGTGCTCTGTAGCACCTACCAGAGGGGAGGAGTTGGAACAGGTTGTCACCAGGGTGTGATGGAGCTGCAGTGATGTTTTCTGCCCGTTTTCTGACTCCGGAGGCATTTAAGCCCTGAATCGAGGGCAGGTTGGCACCAATGATTTCCTCTGCATACTTAACTGTCCATTGTAGTCTGTCCCTTTGGTGTTGGGGGGCTCCTCCTGAAGTCCACTGTCATCTCCACAGTTTTGAGCATGTTCAGCTCCAGGCTGTTATGGCTGCACCAGAGGGCCAGCTGATCAACCTCCCGTCTATATGCAGACATGTCACCATCCTGGATAAGGCCAATTATGGTTGTGTCGTCCTTAAACTTCAAGAGTTTAACAGATGGGTCACCACAGGTGTAGCAATTTGTATAGAGGGAGAAGAGTAGAGGGGAGAGCACACATCTCTGGGGGGTTCCAGTGCTGATTGTCTGGGTGCTGGATGTGTTTTTCACCAGCTGCCTCCTGTCTGTCAGGAAGTTTTTAATCCACTGGCAGATGGGGGCTGGTACAGTGAGCCTGGTGGGTTTGGAGTGGGGGATATCTGGGAAGATGGTTTTGAATGCTGAGCTGAAGTCCACGAAAAGGATCCTTGTGTGTGTCCCTGGGGAGTCAAGGTGTTGGAAGATGAAGCGCAATCTCATGTTGACTGCATCCTCCACTGACCTGTTTGCTCGGTAGGCAAACTGCAGGGGGTCAAGCAGGGGGCCTGTGATTTTCTTCAGGTGGACCAACACCAGTCTCTCGAAGGATTTCATGACCACAGACATTACGGCAATGGGTCTGTAGTCATTTAATCCTGCATGTGATATGCGGTTTCTTGTAGAGATGTTCCGATACCAGTACCCGAACTTGCGTATCTGCCGATACCGAGTACCGATCCAATACCAGTATGTATATATATATATATATATATTTATTTTTTTTGACAGCTGTATACTCCTAACCCTGTATGAATGTGAGGATTGCTATCATTGTTGTATGGCCTGGCTCAGGTTAAACCCTTTGTAAAACATGAACAAATCCACATATACAGAGAATGAATTCCAGAGAACTTTCTTTCATTATCTAGTTTGACAGTCATAACTGAAAAAGAGCACAAATAAATAAATCTAGGAATAAATAACAATTCCTTAAAAAACTCTTACAAAGTGCAGCCACAATTTAGTAAAATAAAAAAATGTAAATTTTAAATCGTGCAGTAACAGTAAACAGTAGTACAACATCAACTTAAAAACTAAATGTTCGAAAATAAACAAGATATACCTGCCTTTGAAACGCGGGTCCAAGAGAGTGGCAACTGCATACAATGGCTCATCCTCAATGGTTCTGAATCTTTTCTTGACAGCCTCTGGAAGATTAGTTTTCATTGTTTTTATACCCGTGTCCTCCTGGTTCTCCCGAGCAAGCAGCCGTTTTAGCACCGTGACCGAGGGGTTAACTTCAGCTGCAGAGGAGGTGGAGGAGCTAATCTGTCTGGTCAGGTCTTCAAATGGTGCCAGAACAGGGATGGTTTTCTCCAGCAAAGCCCACTGGTTGGCTGTCAGGGTCGCTGGCAGGTCGTCGTCAGATCGCTTTTGCTCCAGTAGACTCTCGACCATATAAAACGTGCTATTTCACCTCGTCACCACGTCTTGGTGCAGACGTTTGCTGGGCATTTGGAAATCTTTCTGGATATCCTCCAGTCGTGAAGTAACCAGTTAGTGGGGCAGCTTAGCTCCAATATTCATAAGGATTGTGCATTTTGTGATAAAAGCACCAAACGTGGTACATAATATGTAGCTTAATATATTTAGAAGAAATTTGGATATGGAGCCACTGAAAATTAACCCTGTAGTGGCCATGGAAGGCATGGACGTTATATCGCTTTTAGCTAGGCTGTGGCCTCCCTAAATTTCATAGCAGCCATTATGACAAGACAGAGGAGAATGTTACCTTTCCAGAGATACCAATATTATTGTTCTAGTCCAAACAGAACCATAGATATGCCATTTTACATATCGGATGTCACCAATGCATGTTGAAAAAACTAATTTGATAAGCAGTTACTTTTGTAAATAAAAAAACATTAAAAAAAATAATAAACACTGTTGAAGTACTGAATTGTATATTGTTTCCTGCAATCGCTGATTCTAAACCTTGCCCAACAGAAGAGGAGTGTTTAGGTATAGATGTGTACACATAGTTTATAGATGAATAATGTCTCAAAAGGCCTGCAAGAACACATTAACACTGACCAATATGCAATTCTTCACATTAACATTGATCAATATACAATTCTTCACATTACCAACATTGACCAATGTACAATTCTAACAACATTGACATATATACAATTCTTCATATTTCCTTTGTTCTTTTTTTTAAGATTTGCTTGCATTTCCTTTTATTCCTAAGTACAGTCTATCAGGCTTTCTGATTTCTCTTGTGGACCTTCTCAACCCAAGTTCACTTGGAATGTTTGTGTTGGTGTCTGTGTTACAGTCCATAGGAGGTGTGTAGATGGACTGAGATTCACTGTGGGCTTCATTGAGCTCACCAACAGTCTCTGGTGGAGTCTTTAACAGACTGCGACAATTGCGTCTGAGGATTTGTGTGCCTCAGTTCTCACCGTGAATGATCGTGGAGCGACCTCTTGCAGAACCGTTGCTTTTGTCTTCCATCCATCAGCATCCTCAATCCTGACTGTGTCATTGCTGGACAGTGAAGGAAGATGCTTGGCTGTTCCGTCATAGAATGACTTTTGCCTCATTTTATGCTGCCGCAGCTTGTATTCCACCTTTGAGGGTTTCTTTTGTCTTAATTTGTCGTTTGGGTGGCAGGGTCGTGCAGAGCTTCCTCTTCATCAGCAGCTCAGCAGGTGATAGGCTGCACTGGAGAGGTGATGCTCTGTAACTGAGTAGAGCCAAATATGGATCCGAGTCACTGTTGGCTGCTTTCTTTAGGAGTTGAGAATGTGGACTCCCTTTTCAGCTTGCCCATTCAACTGTGCATAGTGTAGACTTGACGTCACATGCTGGAAATCATATTGCTCTGCAAACCTCTGCCATTCTCTGCTGCTAAAGCATGGGCCGTTGTCACTCAACACGGTGTGTGGAATGCCATGCCTGGCGAAGATGGATCTCACATGTGTTATGACACAGGTTGACGACATATTTGCTAATAATGCCATTTCAGGAAAGTTAGAATAGTAGTCAATTACCACTAAATAGTCTTTACCTCTGAGGTGAAACAAGTCCATTCCCACTTTGTGCCATGGTACAGTTGGCACATCAGCTACCACCATGGGCTCTTTGCTCTGCTTGTTTCTATGTTTCTGGCATGTGTCACATTTGCTTACCATTGTTTCAATGTCTTTGTTAATTACGGGCCAGAAGCCTGACTCTCTCGCCCTTCTTCTGCACTTTTCAATGCCGAGGTGGCATTGAAAGTGTAATATGTCCATTCTCAAAGCCTGTAGGATGACAATCCTGCCCTTTTTTTGCAACAATAATAAGTTCACTTCTGACATGGTAAAACTGTGGACATGAACCCACTGGCCATCGCTCATCCATGTTTCGAATTAATGCTGCAGCTCTGTGTCCTTTGCTGTTGTCTCCGCTATCTGCCTCGACTTTGCGTCTGACACAGGCAGCACAGCAGACACCATGTTCACATGACATTGAATATCCTCATCTGTTGTACTTACACCGTTGCCTGTAGGTGCTCTGGAGAGGCCGTCGGTGAGTGCCAGGTGCTTTCCTGGAGTGTAAACTAGTTCGAAGTCGTACCTCTGTAAATTCATAATCAGGCGTTGAATCCGTGGAGACATCTCATTTAGATTCTTCTTCATGATAGGGACTAGCGGCCGATGATCTGTTTCTACTGTGAAAGATGGTGGTCCATATACGTAACTGTGAAACCGCTCTAAGTCATAAGTCAGTCCCAAGCATTCTTTTTCGATCTGGGCGTATTGGCATTCAGATTTTGTCATGGCTCTGGATGCATAAGCCACTGGCTTCCAGTGCTCGCCCTCAGCCTGGAGGAGAACTGCACCAATACCATCTTTTGAGGCATCAGTCCGACACTTTTATCCTCTTTGTGTGGTCATAAAATGTCAACACAGGTGCAGTGGTCAGTGTGTTTCTTAGCTTTTGCCACTCATGCTCATATTTGTCTGTCCATTTAAACTCACTGTCCTTGTGTAAGAGCTCACGGATGCATGATGTTTTTGCAGTCAGATTGGGAATGAAGTTGACCATCCCCATGATGTGTACCACACCTGTCTTGTCCTTGGGCCTTGGCATGTTCTGTATTGCATTTATTTTCTCTTGGTTGGGCTCTACGCCTTGAGCCAAGAGCTTTTCTCCGGGGCAAAGGATTTACTGAACTCCAAACTCACATTTACTCTTGTTGAGTTTCAGTCCATACTTTTGTATGCACTCCATCACTGTTTAGCCTCTCATTGTGCTCTTGGGCAGTGGTGCCCCATATGATGATGTTGTGGAAGTGCAGGAATGAGGAGATGGAGATATCGAGTCGAGTCAATTCCATTTACTCGCCACACATAACATAACCGATACAGCACAATCCCTCGTGGCAACCAGCTAACCGCTAGGCTGCTGCAAACATGGCTCCCCCGGAAAGCCCAAGCAGTGCCTACGTCAGCACTCTAAAATGTCTGCCTTAAAGGAGCAGCAGCCCCTGGTGAATCTACCCTCAAATGTGTATCACCACAATGTCATCGATGTAGACTCGAACTCCATCCAAGCCCTCAATGATCTAGTCCATTGCTGAGTGAAATATTTCAGGCACTGACTTTATTCCGAAAGGCAGTCTGAGAAAGCAATATCTGCCAAAGGGCGTGTTAAAGGTACAGTACTTGGTGCTGCTTTCGTCCAATTTTAGCTGCCAGAAGCCTTGTGATGTGTTAAGATTCGTGAAGTAATGGGCACCTGCCATTTCACTGATGATTTCTTCCCATGTGGGTATTTGATAGTGCTCATGTTTCAGGTTCTCATTCAGATCTTTCGGGTCCATGCATATTCTCAACTCTCCATTCTTTTTCTTTGTGACTACCGCTAACGGCTCCAACGACTCATGACCACTGAACGGAGCACTAACGAAGTCGAAATTAACACCCCCAATGACCGTAGCTGCTTAACATCGGAACACAAAGAGCCATGGACATCATTAGCTCCGATAACGACTCCAAAGAGGATAAATATCTGAGTTTCATCACCAGCCAGTCAGACTAGCTTGGTCTAGTCAGAAAGGCACGAACTGATAAAGCCTCTTGGATGAGAGGCGAAACGTCCTCACGGATATATACCAAGTCCAGTTGCACTCGATTCAATTCCTTCGGATAACCATGACCTGGATGAATGAGAACATTCACAGACATGTTGCGGAACAATTTGGGTCTGACACCCTTAAAATGGTGAGGGCATATGAAAGGATGGCTCGGTAGATTGCAGATTACAGAAACCACTTGCGATTCAATCTGAGATGCAGACAACACAGGCTCATACCCACTAGCCTGCGCCTGTGTACCACAATGAAAGGACAAAGAGCAGACAGAATCATAGATAAGACACAGAATCAACTCCTGAATGAAAGAGTGAGACAGGTCCATTTCACTATTGAAGGGCTGAAGGAGAAATCTGACCAACTACTCCAGCAACTAACATCCCACTTGCCTGGTGCAGTCTTGGAGAGGATCACCGATTTCACCAAGAAAGCCCAACTATCTCAACACCACACAGCCAAAGAAAGGCAGACAATGAAGTTTCAAAACTTGCAGCGACGAACCAACAACATTAGCCAAGCAGATATACTTACCTGGAGACAAAAGACAGAACATCCCACACAAAACGGAATGCAGAACAGATGGATCAAGAATCTGCCGGACAAGGTACTTACCGAATCAGAGAAGGAGGTCTTAGCCAAAGTACTGAACCTCGCCATGACACCCAAACAACTACCTATAGTTGACCTCATCACATCCACAGAATCAGCTATAAGGAAAAACAATCTAACGGAAACCAAGGCGGAACAGCTTAGGTTAAAGGTATCAGCAGCTCTGTCCAATGCGAAACTCCCTCCTTCCAACCTAACCATGGAGGAAAGGAAAGCCGTGACAGCCCTGAGCATGGATGAAAACATCACTATCCTTCCAGCAGATAAGGGGAGATGCACGGTTATCCTCAACACAACAGACTACCACGCCAAGATCACGTCATTACTCAGCGACACCGACACCTATGAACCTCTGAGATGCGATCCAACTAGTTGTTACAAGAGGAGAATAATAGAATACCTACAGAAACTACAGAAAGGAGGAACCATTGATCGGATACAATACCACTGTCTCAACCCACAAGCTAACATTCCATGCATATATGGACTCCCTAAGATCCATAAAGATGGAACCCCCCTCAGGCCCATTGTCAGCAGCATAAATTCGGTCACGTACAACATTGCCAAACGTATAGCCAATATCTTGACCCCTTTAGTGGACGAAACACCTCACCATATCCAAAACTCCATTGACTTTGTGAACAAGGTCCAAGGCGTAAAACTGGAACTGAATGAAACCATGGTATACTATGACGTGACCTCGTTATTCACCTGCATCCGAACCATGGAGGTTTTGAAAACTGTGAGGCAACGTTTGCTACGGGGCGACGCCCTCCACGATAGGACCAA
Organism: Lampris incognitus; assembly: GCF_029633865.1. Lineage (NCBI taxonomy): Eukaryota > Metazoa > Chordata > Actinopteri > Lampriformes > Lampridae > Lampris > Lampris incognitus. The sequence goes on from NC_079230.1 coordinate 23,171,820, forward strand.
CCTCAGCCCAGACCAGATTTGCCAACTACTGGGCCTTTGCCTGAACACTACATATTTCCAATTCAGGGGCCAGTTTTACAGACAGAAACACGGCTGTGCAATGGGCTCACCAGTATCTCCCATTGTGGCCAACTTATATATGGAAGAGGTAGAACACAAGGCCCTGAACTCCTTCAGAGGAACACCTCCGAGCCATTGGTTCAGATATGGGGACGACACATGGGGCAAAATCCAAACACAAGAGGTGAAAGCATTTACCAAACACATCAACTCAGTGGACAAGAACATTAAGTTCACAAGGGAAGACGTAAAGAACAACAGTTTGCCCTTCTTGGACTGTGGCGTCCACATTGGGGAAGACAGGAGCCTCCACATTGGGGTTTACAGGAAACCTACACACACAGACCAATATCTACTTTTCGACTCACACCACCCTCTGGAACACAAACTGAGCGTCATCAGAACTCTGCAACACAGAGCTGACAATGTGTCCAGCAGCACTCAGGCCCAACAGGAAGAACACAAACACCTGAAGGGCGCTTTAAAAACCTGCGACTACCCCAGTTGGACCTTTGTGAAAACTGCAACACGTTCCAAAAAGACCAACCGGGTTAGCGATAAGGAGAAAAGGAACAGAAGGAATAACATAGTCACCCCGTATGTTTCTGGGGTCTCCGAGAAACTCAGGAGAATTTTTAACAAATACTGCATCCCGGTAAACTTCAAACCCAGCAACACACTCTGACAAAGACTGGTTCATCCCAAAGGCCGTGTACCACACACCCAAATAAGCAATCTGATGTATGCTGTACAATGCAATGAGGATTGCACTGACCTTTACATAGGAGAAACCAAACAACCACTACACAAATGGATGGCCCAACACAGAAGGCCAAAATCCTCAGGACAAGATTCAGCAGTCTATCTACACCTAAAGGAGAAGACACACTCCTTCAAGGACAGCAACGTACACATTTTGGACAGGGAAGATAGATAGTTTGAAAGAGGGGTGAAGGAAGCCATCTATGCGAAACTGGAAAAACCATCCCTCAACAGAGGAGGTCTGCGACACCACCTATCTCCCACTTACAATGCCGTCCTTTCAGCTCTACCCAGGAGACTCAAGAAGCCTAGCCTCCGAGAACAACAGTCGGTCACTAACGGCTCCAACGACTCATCAACACTGAATGGAGCACTAACGAAGTCGAAACTAACACCCCGAACGACCGTCGCTGCTTAACATCGGATCACAAAGAGCCACGCATATCAATACCTCTGATAACGATGTGCGTTGCTAAACATCGGCATACAAAAGAGCCACGCATATCAATACCTCTGATAACGACGCGCGTTGCTAAACATCGGAACACAAAAGAGTCATGGACATCATTACCTCTGATAACGACTCCAAAGAGGATAACTATCTGAGTTTCATCACCAGCCAGTCAGACTAGCTTGGTCTAGTCAGAAAGACACGAACTGATGAAGCCTCTTGGATGAGAGGCGAAACGTCTTCACGGATATATACCAAGTCCATTTGCACTCGATTCAATTCCTTTGGATAGGCTGTGTGATGATTGGATGTTGTTACACGTTCTACCCACTAGGTGGAACTAGCTGTTAGTACTTACCTGGGAGAACTAGATAGGATTAGATGAATAAGACACACTAAGAATGCACATGGATGTAACTGAAAGAGTTGTTTAATAAATGAGTTAAGAGTGGAATAAAACAAGTCGCATCCTTCTAAACCCGAACATAACATGGTACCAGGAGTAAACTGAGCAAGACGACATGGATTTGAAACCACCGAAGAGTTTGAAACTAATGGGGAACGTCGACGAGAAGTGGCGCGCCTTCAAACAGCAGTTCAACCTGTAAGTCGCGGCCATGGGAATGGAGATGAAGCCGGATGCTAGGAAGGTAGCGGTACTGCTAACAATAGCGGGGACACAGGCCATAGAAGTATTTAACACGTTCGTGTTTGACAGCCCGGGTGATAGTGAAAAGTTGGATGTAGTGCTTGGTAAATTTGACGCTCACTGTTCTCCAAAGAAGAACGAGACGTACGAGAGACATGTGTTTCGGTCTCGCACGCAGATTCAGCGTGAGCCCTTCGATAGCTTTCTAACGGACTTCACGACGCTAAAAGACTCCATGATCAGAGTTTCAGATCGTTTTTGGCGTGGAGGACAAAAAGGTCAGAGAAAGGCTATTACGGGAAACGGAGCTGACGCTGGAGGCAGCCATCAAGCTCTGCCAGGCGAGTGAGCTGTACCACAAGCAAGTGAAAGCGTTCAGCGAGATGGCGGCAGGCACTACTGCGCACGTGGGCGACAGTGCAGCGGCGGTTGGTGCGGTGTCGTGTCAGAGGAGACGGCGCTCGCAGACCCGACCTGCACAGCGGACGGAGGACGTGATGGTCGACTGCAAGCGCTGCGGCTCGCGGCCCAGCCTTTGGTAAGCATTGCTCAAATTGCCAAGGGATGAACCACTTTGCTAAACAGTGCTTCTCTAAAAGGAAAGAGGGGAAGAAAGGAAGACCTGTAAACTTAGTGGAGGATCCTGACCTCAGTGACACGTTTTTTGTTGGCGTTGTGAATTGTGTCAATGAACCAAAAAATAGGCCAGAAAAATAAAAAAAGCGTCACTAGAGAAGATAAATGGATAGCTCCACTAGTGATAAATGGGACTCTAGTCACTATGAGATTAGACACTGGGGCAAACGCAAATCTCATAAACATGTCGGATATCAAAGAAAGGAAAAATAAGCCACCGATAAGGAGGAAAATGTTACGGCTCGCCCACCCCGCGCCGGCAGCCAATCAGCTCGTCAGGGCCAGGCTTAGCGGTCAGGGCTGGACTTAAGTTTGGTGGCCTCCCACGCGCCCGTTGTCAGTTCGTGTTGTAACCTCCTCGCTGTAGCGGCTACTCTTCCCTCGCGGTCCTTTTCTCTCCGAACTCACCCCAGCCCTTGGTTTATGTTTTCCCTCGCAAAGTTTCCCCGTGGAAGTATCCTGCCGTGTTCCCATTTTGGATTACTCGCGAGTTTTCCCCCCTGGACTTTCCGTTTTTCTTGTCGCTCATTGCCTTCCTGTGTTTGACTATTTGTACGCGTAAGGAATAAAGTACGCCCGTTTTCGGTTAACCCCATCTCTGTCTGGCGTCGTGCGCTCGGGGTCTTCCACAAACCCTAACAGAAAACGTCTGGACTGAAAGACTATCAAATGCCTCTCTCTTTAGCAACAGCAGCAGTGTAGCCTGGGAATAGTAAAAGTCTTTGGCCATTGTAGGGAAGTACATCCGCTTATCTTGCGTGTTGCATAATGTCCTCCTTGACACTAGAATAGTGTACGCGAACAACGAAGGAACGTGGCCTCTCTCCAGATTGGGGATGCAGTAGCAGGGAACGGTGTGCTCTGTCAAGCAGCGGTCTTTTTTGTAGTAGCAGAACATCTTTGAGCAGGCTGGTAATGAAGTCAGTTGGGCGTGGCCCCTCCATGCCTTCACGTAGAGCAATTCTCAAATTGTTCTTGTGTGACCTCCCCTCTAAATCCTCACACTTATCGGATAAGAAAGCCACCTGTTTTAGGGAGACTTTGTAGTTTGCGCTCCAGAGATGTAGTCTCATCCGACCAGTGATTTCCCCCTTTTCCAATTCTGTCATGCAGCTAAACAGCCCCAGCATCAGATCTGATTGATGCTACGTCGCCATGCAGTTTGGTCCATATCGATGCAATTTCGGAACTCGGAGAATGTTGCCAAAGTGTCTATTTTAGCATCCACGGAAGCACACGTCCTCTTTCAGTGATATTAGCTCAGATGTTATTATATCAGCTTGACGTGATTCAATAGCACTGGAACAGCATTGTCCGAGGTGGTGGAGTTAACTTGGTCAGTGTTAGCCATCATGTTAGAACCCTTAACGTGTAGTAGGCATAGTGTAGTTATGATGCAGTACTCAAAAAGATGTAGTAGTAAAAAAAAATACTGCCAGAAAAATTATTTGTTCCCAACTGAGCAAAATTGGCAATGTAGATACAAAAGCACCATTGTTTTATAGAATTATTGAACAACTGGCAGAGTTGTAAAATCTTCCACCTACCCGCTCACCATGCCACCGGAAGTCCCCTCCCCCCACGATGCTTTTAGCCCAAAAACCAGGTGTGCCTGCAGTGTCAATGAAAGTGATCTTTTCGAGTGTCAGTGTAGAAAAGTGCAGGTACTAGCAAATGAGTTTTGGACCTGATGGAGAAATGAATATTTCCACACTCTTCAACCAAGGTGCAAGTGGCACACAGCATGTCAAAACCTGCAAGTTGGAGGCATTGTTCTACTTAAACAGAGCCAATCACCTCACAATAAATGGCCAATGGCTCTGGTCACTTCCACCGTTTCAAGCAGTGATGGGAAGGTCTGCAAAATCAAGGTCAGGACAACGTCAGAAGACAAAGTAAAGACATTCTAAAGGCATATCGCTGATGTTGCCTTGCTCCAGCCAAAAGAAAGTCAAAGGTCAAGTAAGGACAGTTAAGTTTTAAGTGGTATTAGTAAATGCCAGATGGGGAGTGTTGTGCCCCCAATATGTTTTATGTTAAAGAAACACTAAGTTGACTGTTGAAATATGTTTTGTATTGTTATATGCGTGAATGATTGTGGAGCTTTTATTTTGATGCCTGCAATGATAGGGGGGACAGGATGTAGGAAGAACTGTAAACTCTAAAAAGGCATGGTTGCATCTGTATATTTTCTCATGTCTAATCCAAATTAATCCACTGTGTGTATCCTTCAGGAAGCAATGGCTGTAAGTGTTACTATTTTTGTATCTTCTGTTATAGTTTCACTCCAATTCAACGTTGTTATCTTGACTTACCTGCTGTATATGCAGTCATTAAAGGAGTAAGTACGCTCACTCTCCTGGCTCTTGAAAAGGAGTTTTGCTGGCTATTTATCTATGTTAATACTTGGGAAGTAAAGCACATAGAGAGAACAGCACAGCAAGCTTTGTTATTACAGGTAGTGTGAGTATTTGTATGGATTCATTTGCTGTGAATGATGTACCCTAATTTGGTGTTGAAGCAGAATGAGCTGCTGAGGATCCTGTAGCTTGTTTTTATGGTAATGTCAGTTCTTTTGTTTCAGGTGCAGTTGCTAAGATAGATACTGTGCAGTCCACAGACTTAGTTTGTGTTGTCAAGTCAAATTAATTTTATTTGTATAGCCCAATATCAAAAATTACAAATTTGCCTCAGTGGGCTTTACAGCAACACAACATCCTGTCCTTAGACCCTTGCATCAGATAAGGAACAACTCCCTAAAACAACCCCTTTAACAGGGAGAAAAATTGGGAAGAAACCTCAGGGAGAGCAACAGAGGAGGGATCTCTCTCCCAAGACGGAAAACACATTGTCCGTTTTGGGAGAGAGATCCCTCCCGCACGATGTTGTGTTTACACAATTTAGAAACAACATTGAAAGAGGATAACAATGTCCGTGCCTTTCTGATTAGACCAAGCTAGTCTAGTCAGAAATGCACGAACTGATGAAGCCTCTTGGATGAGAGGCGAAACATCTTCACGGATATATACCAAGTCCATTTGCGCTCGATTCAATTCCTTTGGATAACCATGACCTGGATGAATGAGAACATTCACAGATGATAACAATGTCCTGTTGGATTGTGTTGTTGCTAACACTGGTGCTGTAGTGTTATTTCTACATGCTTAACAGAGGATTTTTGGTGAAAATACAAGACAGAAAATAAAAGACCTAAAATTTGTCAAAAACAGGCACTTTTTAAAAAAAAATCTTTGTCTTCTTTTTAGCATTCTTCTAAGCCTTTTCAGACCCCAGAGAGGTGGTGGCATCATTTGACACGGAAAAGGCTTTCGACTGGGTGGAGTGGGAGTACCTTTTTTTTTTAACTTTGCAAAAATTTGGTTCCAGTGATAATTTTATATCCTAGGTAAGATTATTGTACTTGTCCCCCAAATGCCTCATTACGTACAAATGATTTAATCTCTTGCTCTTTCCAGCTTTGCAGAAGAACTAGACAGGGCTGTTCTTTAAGCCCCCCGCTCTCTGCGATAGCACTAGAACCTCTGGCCATAGCCTTGCTTGTGTAACGACCACAACATCCTTGGTATTAATAGACACCAAGAACATAAGGTATCACTTTTTGCTGATGACCTGTTGGTTTTTTTTTTTACCTGACCCCTTAATCTGCATCACTAAGCTCTTGACATTATTGAAGGATTTTGCAAATGTTTCCGGATATAAACTCAATTTACATAAAAGTGAACTACTACTACAACTTTCGGCTGCTCCCGTTAGGGGTCGCCACAGCGGATCATCCGTTTCCATTTCTTCTTGTCCTGTGCATCTTCCTTTGTCACACCAGCCACCTGTATGTCTTCCCTCACCACATCCATAAATCTCCATTTTGGCCTTCCCTTTTTCCTCTTCCCTGGCAGCTCCTTATTCAGCATCCTACTCCCAATATAGCGAGCATCTCTCCCCCACACGTCCAAGCTATCTCAATCTTGCCTCTCTTGCTTTGTCTCCAAACCGTCCAACTTGAGCGGTCCCTCTAACATAATCGTTCCTAATCCTGTCTTTCTTCATCACCCCCAATGAAAATCTTACCATCTTCAACTCTGCCACCTCCAGCTCCGCCTCCTGTCTTTTCATCAGTGCTACTGTCTCCAAACCATTTGGAGACTCAATAGAATAGTCACTTTGGAGGAAATATTTACTGATGATGCTTTTGTGTCTTTTGATCAGCTGTCTAAGCAGTTTAATTTACCTTGAATTCACTTTTTCAGACATTTGCAGATTCATGATTTTACTTGGATCTAAATTTAATCGTTTCCCAGTTCTGCCTCCAAACACCCAATTCGACCACATTCTTGAAGTTAATCCTGCCAAAAATGGGTCTATCAGTAAATTTTATTATGCAATTAATACTTTTGGCCAAATATTGCTTGAACCCCTAAAAAATTGATGGGAGAGTGATATGGAAATGTCCATCCAAGAGATAACTTGGAATCTAGTTATTAAGAGGAACACTCGTCCTCTATATGCACAAGACATGGTGTAATCCAGTTCAAAGTAGTGCACCGCCTTCATTAGTGCAAAGAGAAATTGGCTAAAATTAACCCAGATTTAGACCCAACCGGTGACAGGTGCAAACAAGCCACTACCAGTCTCATATGTTCTAGTCCTGCCCGCAACTAACTCATTTCTGGCATTCCATCTTTGGGGTCATTCCAGCTGGTGCACATTTAAATGCTACTCAGGCAAATCCGTTGGCCTACACCACTCTATTAGCTAGGAGATTGACACTGTTAAACAGGAAGGAGGCTTCCCTTCCTACTTTTGCATGTTGTATTGTAGTTATGCAGTTATTGAAATGAGAAAACATTCTATTTCCATTGATTTTTATTTCGAACATGTTAAAATAACAAAATAAAATATATAGGCACATATACAAAAACAAATGGAAATAACAGTGAACATATTTTGCAAACTCTCTTTAACAACACAAGCAATAACTAGTCCATGTTCGAAAAAGGCGTCAGATGAAGTAAAGAATTTTGGATTAGATATACCATGAGAGGATCTATACCCAAATTCCACTTGACATAGAAGCCCTTTTTAGACCCTGTGGAGGAGTTAGGTGTTCGTCTGGTGGCTGGGGTTGATGGGCTTGTGATCTAATTCTCAACCCTTTCTCTTCTATTCTCCTTTTCCCTTTTGTTTATTTATTTACTTTTTTAAAGTTAATTTTCCCCTTTTCCTTTTGTTCATTTAATGTATGCTCGTTACTTGTTTACTTTTGTTAGTTTTTGTTATGGTGTGGGAATGCAGGAATGAGGAGACGGAGAGATCGAGTCGAGCCAATTCCGTTTACTCGCCACACAAAACAACACCGACACAGCACAATCTCTCCTGGCAACAAGCTAACAGCTAGGCTGTCGAAAAAAACATGGCTCCACCTCCTGGGAAACTCTAAACAGTGCCTACGTCAGAACTCAGAACGTCTGCCTTAAAGGAGCAGCAGCCCCTGGTGAATCTATCCTCCACTGTGTATTACCACGATGGTTTAATTTAATTCATGTTATTTTGGGTGGCATGCCAGGCAGGGTGGGAGTGTGGTGGGGGATGCTGTATTGGTCTGTGGGGAGGGTGGGGAGGTAGTGCTAGCATATTCATAGTCAATGGTTAAAACTAGCCTTATTTTCCCACACTTACCACACACACATGCTTCCACCCTATCAAATGAGAACACCAAATGCTTGAATTATATAGTGACATGTGGTCATTGTTTTAATACTGGGAAAAATACAAATATCGTCCATCTACAAAATATTTAAAAATCTCCTTTTCAGTGACTACAAGTGAAAGCACAGGACAGAAACATACACTACCGTTCAAAAGTTTGGGATCACCCAAACAATTTTGTGTTTTCCATGAAAAGTCACACTTATTCACCACCATATGTTGTGAAATGAATAGAAAATAGAGTCAAGACATTGACAAGGTTAGAAATAATGATTTGTATTTGAAATAAGATTTTTTTTACATCAAACTTTGCTTTCGTCAAAGAATCCTCCATTTGCAGCAATTACAGCATTGCAGACCTTTGGCATTCTAGCTGTTAATTTGTTGAGGTAATCTGGAGAAATTGCACCCCACGCTTCCAGAAGCAGCTCCCACAAGTTGGATTGGTTGGATGGGCACTTCTTTGAGCAGATTGAGTTTCTGGAGCATCACATTTGTGGGGTCAATTAAACGCTCAAAATGGCCAGAAAAAGAGAACTTTCATCTGAAACTCGACAGTCTATTCTTGTTCTTAGAAATGAAGGCTATTCCATGCGAGAAATTGCTAAGAAATTGAAGATTTCCTACACCGGTGTGTACTACTCCCTTCAGAGGACAACACAAACAGGCTCTAACCAGAGTAGAAAAAGAAGTGGGAGGCCGCGTTGCACAACTGAGCAAGAAGATAAGTACATTAGAGTCTCTAGTTTGAGAAACAGACGCCTCACAGGTCCCCAACTGGCATCTTCATTAAATAGTACCTGTTAGAGCCTGTTTGTGCTGTCCTCTGAAGGGAGTAGTACACACCGGTGTAGGAAATCTTCAATTTCTTAGCAATTTCTCGCATGGAATAGCCTTCATTTCTAAGAACAAGAATAGACTGTCGAGTTTCAGATGAAAGTTCTCTTTTTCTGGCCATTTTGAGCGTTTAATTGACCCCACAAATGTGATGCTCCAGAAACTCAATCTGCTCAAAGAAGTGCCCATCCAACCAATCCAACTTTTGGGAGCTGCTTCTGGAAGCGTGGGGTGCAATTTCTCCAGATTACCTCAACAAATTAACAGCTAGAATGCCAAAGGTCTGCAATGCTGTAATTGCTGCAAATGGAGGATTCTTTGACGAAAGCAAAGTTTGATGTAAAAAAAATCTTATTTCAAATACAAATCATTATTTCTAACCTTGTCAATGTCTTGACTCTATTTTCTATTCATTTCACAACATATGGTGGTAAATAAGTGTGACTTTTCATGGAAAACACGAAATTGTTTGGGTGATCCCAAACTTTTGAACGGTAGTGTACCTCAATATCTTACCTAGTCTGGCTGAATGTGAAAGCAGTTTCACTCAAGTCTCTCAAAATCTTAATTTCGAAAGAACCCAGAAAATACCTGCTAAATAAAATAATTATCACAATTCAGAAAATAAAAGCTGAAAGTGTTGTTGGGTTGTTTTATGGTTAACATGACATTTCAAAAAGTGCCAATTTTACCATTTACAATATCTTGCATCTCAACACACCTTATTTGATATGTTTGACCTTTGTTTATTAATTGGAATAAATAGACTATATCTAAAATTTCCATGTATTCTGACTGAAACAAACATCTGTATTCAAAATGGGAATTTATGGAATTTACGAATAAAATTAATTATTTTTCTTTGTCTGTTTTAATTGCTGCATTGCTGTAGAAAGCCACCTGCCTAACCAGATAGTCCCTTGCATCGTCAAGAGAGCATCTGGTTTAGGCAGGGATCGGAATGTAACACACCTCAAAGCAAAGAACAAAAGCAATGATTATTGAGGTGATCTGCATCTCAACCATGACACTCCTGCAGGTGACAACTGACAGTCAATGTCTGGGATGTTTTTTTTTCTTCTTTCCTTGCCAAAAGTGAAATATCATTTGTGAGAGAACCCATCACATTACGTCATGCCATTTCAGTACATATATATGTACAGGCTCTTACAGAAAGTGACATTCAACAAGAGGTGTGCACCATGGATATAAAATAGACCATTTCAGTAGCCGCAGTAATAGAATAAACCAAATAATACATATAAAACTGTATTTAAAATACATCAAACAAAACCTTTCAACTGGTATTCTTTTGAAACCACTAATTTTAGGTAAGTATATATCTATGTTCTACTATTGTTTTGTATTAAAATGCACCTCAGCTTCCATAATTCCAATATTTCATCCCTAAATAAAGTGATGATTTGTATAATCAAATTTACAAGTATATATATGATTATTAATCATACTTAATTTTAATGAATTTAACACTGCAAGCTATAGTCAAGCCAGTACTTTTGAACATTTTGATGTGCAATCCTGTTTCATCCTGCTTCAATCTTTAGTTGTTATTTTGGCATGTAGCAATGATTTAAGTTTCATTTATTTCGAGCACTACTTTACTTATTACTAATAACATCCAGTTGTACAATTGTAGCCCTCGTGATGAATATTTATGTTGTCTAATGGATAAACATGTGGTAAAGGACCTACTGTTTTACAAATATTATTCAAACATTTCACTTTGAAATCTTTACCATGATCCCTTTAATTGCCAGAGTAGTAACTTGTCAAAGTCCTAGATAAAAACAAAAAGCAATGCTGTCATGCATTTTTGGTCCCCATAGGAAAACTAGCCTTTTGCTGCTGTCCCTTCCATGGACGCGGGAAAGTGTTGGGTCAGTGGCAGAACAGCACCTATGAAGCTAAGGGGGATGTGGTGTCTTGCATGAGGGTACCTTGTTTATTAACAATGGCAGGTGAACCTGGCTTCCCCAGTTGAAAGAGTGTCCACCTTTTCATTAAAAAGTCCCACTTTCTAGTTTTCTGAGTTATTATATTTAAACACCAAATTCCAATAATGGTAATCCAGATAAATTTGTATTTCAACTACAGTAAGATAAGTAAGGCATCTCAGGCAGGGAATCTTGGGATACTTGGGATAACATGATTTAAGATACTACGCCATGCATACGCCTTATTCCACTTACCTTTTTAGTATTTGCATTTACTGTTTTCTCAGAATTATCTATATTCATGTGTACAGGGTACAAGTAAGATATAAAGATGCATTTAATCAGTTAAATATGAATGAGACCAGACGTCAGGGTAGCACTGCTGTCTATTCTGTTGCCTATCAACACGGGATCGCCAGTTCGAAGCCCAGTGTTACCTTCAGCTTGGTCCGGCGTCCTTACAGACACAATTGGCCATGTCTGCAGGTGGGATGACGGATGTGGGTATGTGTCCTAGTCGCTGCACTAGCGCCTCCTCAGGTTGGTGATGAAAAGAAGTGGCTGGCGAATCTACATGTATTGGAGGGGGCATGTGGTAGTCTGCAGTCCTCCCAAGCTCAGCAGAAGGGGTGGAGTAGTGACCGGGATGGCTTGGAAGAGTGGGGTAATTGGCCAGACAAATTGAGGGGGAATAAGAGGGAAAAGTTATATATATATATATATATATATATATGAATGAGACCTTAACCAGGATATGAGCCCTTACCCTGTATAATGTGTTAGTGTAAATTTGATAATGGTATGGTAGTACATGTCAATGAACATCCTCCAAATTTACTTTGATGTGAAGACCAATATTTGTTACAATGTTACAATTTCATTAAGAAGATGCTTTTATCCAAAGCGACGATCTGAGAGTTAATACAACACAAGCAAGACTCTAGTCAGGAGACAACAATGCAAGTAAGTGCCAAAAAACTAGGTTCAAGTCCAGTAGGACATATGTAGGTGTCAACAGGCAGTGCACAAAGGCAATGCATATGGTGCATAGAAGAGTTTTTTTTAAAAATACCATCGGGGTGGAGGTGTTCGTGAAACAGCTGGGTCTTTAGCTTCTGCTCAAATACGGAGTTGGTAACATTCCACCATCGGGGAACTACAGAAGAGAAGAGTCTGGCTAGTAACTTAGGGCCCCGTTGTGGCAGAAGTGCCAGGCGCCTTTCATTTGCAGAGCGTAGCGAGCAGGACTGAGTGTAGACCTGAATGAGGAAGTTCAGGAAAGCAGGAGCCATTTTAGTTGCTGTTTTGTAAGCGAGCAGCAAAGTTTTGAATTTGATGAAGGCAGCAACTGGGTGCCAGCAGAGGGATATGAACAGTGAAGTGACATGTGCTGTTTTGGGTTGGTTGAAGACCAGACGCGCCATCATATTCTGGATCATTTGCAGTGGTGTGAAAGTGCATGCAGGGAGACCTGCCAGTAATGAGTTGCTGTAGTCAACACGTGATATTACAAGACCCTGTACCAGGAGTTGTGCTGCATGCTTAGACAGTTAGGGTCTAATTTTCCTGATGTTGTACAGGGTAAATTGGCATGACCGAGCAATCAAGGCCACGTGAACCTTAAAGGATAGTTGGTCATCCATCATGACACCCAGGTTTCGGGCAGACTTTGTGGGTATAAGTTGGGTTGATCTGAGCTGGATATTGATCTGTTGTTGTAAGGATGGACCGGTTGGTATGACAAGGAGTTCAGTCTTAGATAGGTTAAGCTGAGGGTAGCGTTCTTTCATCCATGCAGAGATATCAACAAGGCATGACGATATCCATGCCAAGACCGTAAGGTCATCTGGCAGGAATGATAGGAAGAGCTGGGTATCGTCAGCATAGCAATGGTATGAGAAACCATGGGAGCGGATGATTGCACAGAGAGGTGATGTATGTTGAGAAGAGAAGGGGACTGACCACTGACCCTTGAGGCACCCCTGTGGATAAGCCATGCAGTTTGAAAACGTCTCCCCTCCAAGATACTCTAAAAGATCTCCCTGAGATCTTTCAGATACCAAGCTCAGTGAGTGTGGACAGGAGCATTTGGTGGTTAACCGTGTCAAAGGCAGCTGACAGATCTAGCAGCAATAAAGCTGAGGACCGACCAGCAGCCCTAGCCAAACGCAGTGATTCTATTACTGATAGGAGTGCAGTCTCTGTAGAGTGACCCCGCTTAAAGCCAGACTGATTCAGATTGTACAGATTGCTCTCAGAAAGGAATTTAGAGACTTGGTTAAAGACTGTGCACTCAAGTATTTTTGATAGAAAATACTGTAGTTTTCAACCTGGGCTGGGTTGAGTGTTGGTTTTTTGAGCATTGGGGTGACCTGAGCTTGTTAAATGCAGTGGGGAACACACCCATTGTAAGTGAGGAGTTGATGATGTTTGTGACTGCGGGGTTAAGTGCGGAGGGGTCTGTAGGAGGTTGGATGGCATCGGGTTCAGCGGACAGGCAGTGGGATGAGAGTCCAGTAGAAGCTTGGAGACTTCCTCCTCTGTCAGGGGGGAGAATGAAGTGAGTGATGCACTGTTAGCTGGCAGCAGCAGACAGAGTTGGTCAGGCTCAGAGAACTGGTTTACTGATGGCAGAAACCTTATCAGTAAAGTATGAGGTGAACATGTCAGGAGTGAGCAGAGTGGAGGTAAGAGGAGAGGGGGGATTGAGGAGTGAGATAAAAGCAAAAAACAGTTTTCAAGAATCAGTGGTCCCACAGATCTTGTTCTGATAGTAAGTGGCCTTATCTGTTTTTAAGATGGAAGAGAATGCAGCTAGGAGACACTGATAGTCACTGAAGTCAGTGGACTCTGGTTTTATGCCATTTTCTCTCTGCCACTCTGAGCCCCGCCCTTTGCTCACTGATGACCTCAGTGAGCCATGGACTTGGGGCGCATTACGAGCAGATTTGGATGCTAAAAGGAAGAGATTGTTAAGACAGGCGGCTAGTGAGGAACAGAGTGTGTCTGTAGCCTTGTTGACAGGGAGTGAAGAGAATTCATTATGAGGAGGCATGCAAGCCAAGACCTCATTGGAAAGCTGGGTCGGTGTCAGGGACTGGAAGTTTTGGTGAAAGGAGACCATCTGTGGAGGAATGTGAGGATGTTCCAATAAGGAGGCAGTAAATTGAATACAGAAGTGGTCTTACAGATGTAGCGGGGTTAAAGTCAGATTTGCTGTGGAGCAGATCCGAGTCAAAATCAGATCAATAGTCTTGCCCACT